>NC_133576.1:141840428-141861258 GCF_964106895.1 Numenius arquata
GGGGGGGGCTGTGTGTGGGGGGGCTGTCCGTGCGGGGGGGGGGCTGTGTGTGGGGGAGCTCGGGGGGGGGGGGGGGCTGTGCGTGCGGGGGGGGGGCTGTGGGGGGGGGGGGGCTGTGTGTGGGGTGCAGGGGGCTGTGCGTGCGGGGGGGGGGGCTGTGTGTGTGTGGGGGGGGGCTGCTCACGCCACCCCCCCCGCAGGTTCGAGGGCACCATCGCGGGGCAGTTCTTCGGGCACACGCACCTGGACGAGTTCGAGCTTTTCTACGACGAGGAGACGCTCTCCCGCCCCGTCTCCGTCGCCTTCCTCGCCCCCAGCGCCACCACCTACATCGGCCTCAACCCCGGTGCGCCCCACGCCTGCCCCACCGCACCCCCTGCCCCACACCTGCCCCACAGCACCCCTCTGACCCACACCTCACCCACGCCTGCCCCACCGCACCCCCTGACCCACACCTCACCCACGGCACCCCCTGACCCACACCTCACCCACGCCTGCCCCACCGCACCCCCTGCCCCACCGCACCCCCTGCCCCACACCTGCCCCACAGCACCCCTCTGACCCACACCTCACCCACGCCTGACCCACGGCACCCCCTGCCCCACACCTCACCCACGGCACCCCCTGACCCACACCTCACCCACGGCACCCCCTGACCCACACCTCACCCACGCCTGCCCCACGGCACCCCCTGACCCACACCTCACCCTGCTCCACGCCTGCCCCACCACACCCCCTGCCCCACACCTCACCCTGCTCCACACCTGCCCCACAGCACCCCTCTGACCCACGCCTGCCCCACGCCTGCCCCACGGCACCCCCTGACCCACACCTCACCCTGCTCCACACCTGCCCCACAGCACCCCTCTGACCCACACCCTGCCCCACACCTCACCCTGCCCCACACCCCACACCTCACCCATAGCACCCCGACCTACACCTGCCCCACAGCACCCCCTGCCCCACACCCTGCTCCACAGCACCTTCCCGACCCACACCTCACCCACGGCACCCCCTGACCCACAGCACCCCCTGACCCACACCTCACCCTGCTCCACACCTGCCCCACAGCACCCCTCTGACCCACACCTCACCCACAGCACCCCCTGACCCACACCTCACCCACGCCTGCCCCACGCCTGCCCCACGGCACCCCCTGACCCACACCTCACCCTGCTCCACACCTGCCCCACAGCACCCCTCTGACCCGCACCCTGCCCCACACCTCACCCTGCCCCACACCCCACACCTCACCCATAGCACCCCGACCTACACCTGCCCCACAGCACCCCCTCCCCCACACCACCCCCTGACCCACACCCTGCCCCACACCCCGCCCCACACTCTGCACCCTGCCCCACACCACCCCCTGACCCACATTCTGCCCCACACCCTGCCCCACACCACCCCCTGACCCACATTCTGCCCCACACCCTGCCCCACACCACCCTCTGACCCACACTGCCCCACACCCTGCACCCTGCCCCACACCACCCCTCTGACTCACACCCTGCCACATAGCACCCCCCCAACCCACACCCTGCCCCACATCTCCCCCCCAACCTGAGTCCTGCCCCACAGGCCCCCCCAGCTCCAGCCCCAACACCCCCTGCCCCACAGCAGCCCCAAGGCTCCAGCTGTGGCACCCCCATCCTGCCCCACATTCCCCCTGGCTTCGGCTGAGGCACCCACATCCCCTGGTTCCCCCTGCTGACCCCTGCCCCACATCCCCCCATCCCCTGCTGCTGACCCCTGCCCCACATCCCCCGTCCCCTCCCGCTGACCCCCACCCCACATCCCCCTGCTGACCCCCTGCCCCACATCCCCCCGTCCCCTCCTGCTGACCCCCACCCCACATCCCCCTGCTGAGCCCCTGCCCCACATCCCCCCGTCCCCTCCTGCTGACCCCCACCCCACATCCCCCCCACTGACCCCCTGCCCTACATCCCCCCGTCCCCCTGCTAACCCCCGCCCCACATCCCCCCTGCTGACCCCCACCCCACATCCCCCTGCTGACCCCCTGCTGACCCCCTGCCCCAAATCCCCCCGTCCCCTCCTGGTGACCCCCACCCCACATCCCCCTGCTGACCCCCTGCTGACCCCCTGCCCCACATCCCCCCGTCCCCTCCCGCTGACCCCCTGCCCCACATCCCCCCCGCTGACCCCCTGCCCCACATCCCCCCATCCCCTCCTGCTGACCCCCTGCCCCACATCCCCCTGCTGAGCCCCTGCCCCACATCCCCCCGTCCCCTCCCGCTGACCCCCTGCCCCACATCCCCCTGCTGACCCCCTGCTGACCCCCTGCCCCAAATCCCCACATCCCCTTCTGCTGACTCCCCACCCCACATCCCCCTGCTGAGCCCCTGCCCCACATCCCCCCGTCCCCTCCCGCTGACCCCCTGCCCCACATCCCCCCCGCTGACCCCCGTGCCCCCCAGGGTACCGTGTGTACGAGGTGGACGGCCAGTACCCCGGCAGCTCGCTGGCCGTGCTGGACCACTGGACCTTCATCCTCAACCTGACGGAGGCCAACGCGCCGGGGGGCTCCCCGCGCTGGCGGCTGCTCTATGGGGCGCGGGAGGCGCTGGGGCTCCCCACGGCCTTCCCCGCCGACTGGGACCGGCTGCTGCGGCGCCTGCAGGACGACGAGCGGCTCTTCCAGCGCTTCTGGTTCCTGCGGCACAAGGGCAGCCCCCCCCGCCGGCCCTGCGGCCCCCCCTGCAAGGCCGCCCTGCTCTGCGCCCTGCGCACCGCCCGCTCCCACGACCCCCAGCTCTGCCGGCCCCTGCGCCCCACACTGCCCTTCCCGCGCATCCGGGAGCTGTGGGGCCAGCAGCGCCTCTGCTGAGGCCGCCCCCCGCCGGGACCCACATCCAGACCCACGCCGGGACCGGGACCCACACCTGGACCGGGACCCACATCCAGACCCACGCCGGGACCGGGACCCACACCTGGACCCACACCGGGACTGGGACCCACACTGGCACCCCACACCGAGACCCCCACACCAGGACTCCACACCAGGACCCCACACCGAGACCGGGACCCACACCCGCACCCACACCGGGACTGGGACCCACACTGGAACCCCACACCAAGACTCGCACCAGGACCCCACACCGGAACCGGGACCCACGCCGAGACTGGTACCGGGTACCAGGACTGGGACCCACACCAAGACCAGACCCCACACCGGCACTGGGACCCACACCAGGACCCCTGTATTGGGACCCCACACCGGGACCGGCAGCAGGACCCACACTGGAACCCCACACCAAGACTGGGACCCCGTACCGAGACCCACACCAAGACCGGGATCCTGCACTGGGACCCACATCGGCTCCGGGACCCCATACCGGGACCCAGACCCCCCCACCGGCCCCGGGACCCCCCCACCGGCCCCGGGTTCAATAAAGGTGTGTTGGACCCAGCGGCTCCTGCTGAGGCCCCGTGGGCTGCGCCGGGGGGGGCAGAGGGTCCCCCTCCCCATCCTCCCCCCCTCCCCCCGGGGGGTGCCGCAGGGAGGGGCCAGGCCAGGCTGGTGGAATGGGTTTATTAATTACTTATTAATTACTTAGTACGACACACATCCTCGTTAACGGCGGGAGCGGCGGCCCCCGGGGAGCCCCAGGCCGCAGGTTAGACCGCATGCAGGGGGGGCAGGGGGGGGCCCGCGCCCCCCCCCCCCGGCGACATCCTACCCCGGGGGGTGGGGGGGTCGCCCCAGCGTGTGGGGCAGGACCCCTGCCATGGGGCAGGACCACGCCCCACACCATGGGGCAGGACCCCCACCATGGGGCAGGACTACCCCCCCCCCCACCTTGGGGCAGGACCCCCGCCCCCTTGTTGTGGGGCAGGACCACCACCCCCCTTCTGTAGGGCAGGACCCCTGCCATGGGGCAGGACCGCGCCCCCACACCATGGGGCAGGACCCCCACCATGGGCAGGACCCCCGCCCCCTTGCTGTGGGACAGGACCACCACCCCCCATCTTGGGGCAGGACCCCCACCATGGGGCAAGACACCCTCCGTGGGGCAGGACCCCCGTCATGGGGCAGGACTACCCCCCCCCCCACCTTGGGGCAGGACCCCCGCCCCCTTGTTGTGGGGCAGGACCACCACCCCCCTTCTGTAGGGCAGGACCCCTGCCATGGGGCAGGACCGCGCCCCCACACCATGGGGCAGGACCCCCACCATGGGCAGGACCCCCGCCCCCTTGCTGTGGGACGGGACCACCACCCCCCATCTTGGGGCAGGACCCCCACCATGGGGCAAGACACCCTCCGTGGGGCAGGACCCCCGCCATGGCGTGTGGGGCTGCCGTGGGGCAGGACCCCCAGCCAGCAGCCCCCGGCAGCCTGGGGGAACACCGGGGGACCCCCGCCGCCCGCCCCCCCGCCCCTGCTCACCCCCGCCATCGCCCCCCCGGCCCGTCCCCGTGGCGGGGGGCGTCGGGCGGGGAGGGGGTCCCGGTGGCCGCCCCCCCCCCGTCTCAGGGGGTCTGGGCCCCGAGGCGCCGGGGCTTGAGGGTGCCCAGGAGGGTCTGGACGCCGCGTCGCACCGAGGAGCCCACCCGGCGGGCAACCGAGTCGGCCGGGGGGGCCGGCAAACAGGAGCTGGAGGGCGGGGGCCGGGCGTCCAGGCACTTCTGGTAGCGCAGCTGGGGAGAGGGGGGGTGAGCGGGGCTGGGGGGGCGCGGGGGGGGGACCCGGGGGGACACACACACGGGGGGGAGGTGGGGGGACACACAGTGGGGGGGACACGGTGGGGGACACACACACGGGGCGGGGACACACAGGGGGACACACGGGGGGGGGATGCAGGGGGATACACAGTGGGGGGGATGCAGGGGGGACACACATGGGGGGGACAGACCGGGGGGCATGCGGGGGACACACACATGGGGAGGGAGGCAGGGGGGACACACGTGGGGGGGACACACACGGGGGGGGACGTGGGGGGGACAGACTGGGGGGGACGTGGGGGGAGCACACCAGGGGGGAGGTGGGGGGGACACACATGGGGGGGGATGTGGGGGACACAGATGGGGGGACACACAGGGGGCACACAGACGGGGGGGGCCATGGGGGGGACAGACCAGAGGGGATGTGGGGGACACATGCGGGGGGGACACACACAGGGGGGGACGTGGCGGGGGGGACGTGGGGGACACACGCGGGGGGGCCACACGGGGGGGCCGTGGGGGGGACAGACCAGAGGGGATGTGGGGGACACACGCGGGGGGGACACAGACAGGGGGCCACACGGGGGGGGCCGCGGGGGGGACACAGATGGGGAGGACACACGTGGGGGGGACATGGTGGGGGGGACATGGGGGACACACGCAGGGGGGACACAGACGGGGGGCCACACGGGGGAGCTGCGGGGGGGACACAGATGGGGGGGACACACAGGGGGGCCGCGGTGGGGGGGACACACAGATGGGGGGCCACACGGGGGGGCCCGGGGGGGGGCTCACCACGCATGCGGCCTGCAGCGCCTCGCTGAGCCCCGCGGCGTTGGGCTCGCACCACACCATGTGGCAGCGGAAGGAGCCGGGGGCAGCGGCCACGATGAAGGCGAAGGAGCGGACGTCCCGGCCCACCCCCATGAAGGAGAGGAACCGCACGCGGCACTCGGCCACCACCGCCTCCGTCTGCGGGGACACCGGCCGTGCCACCCCACGGGGAACGGCCCCGCCATGGACACCAGCCCCACCATGGACACCAGCCCCACGGACACCATCACCACCATGGACACCGGCCCCACCATGGACACCAGCCCCATGGACACCAGCCCCACCATGGACACTGTCCCCATGGACACCAGCCCCATGGACACCAGCCCCACCATGGACACCGTCCCTATGGCCATCACCACCATGGAAACCACCAACGCAGACACCAGCCCCATGGCTATCACCAGCATGGATGCCACCCCCATGACCACCACCAGCGTGGCCACCAGCCCCATGGCTGTCCCCACGGTGGCCAGGCCGGTGCCGTGGGTCGGGCCCCACCTGCTGGTGGGTGATGGTGAGGGTGGCGGGTGCCACGTTGACCACGATGGGGGTCCAGTGCTCCTTGGTGCCGGTGGCCAGAGCCGCCTCCAGCGCCGCGTTGATGACGTCCATGCCTGGGGGGGCGGGGGGGGGGGGGGGTCATGGGGGCGCCCCACGGCTGCCCCACGGGGCGGGGTCCCCCCGCTGCCCCCCAGACTCACCCACGGGTTTGGCGACGGGGACGCAGCCCAGGTAACAGACGGGGAACTTCTGCCCCACCTCGCTCTTGGGCACCGGGAACTCCACTGCGGCACAGCCCCATGGCACCCGCCCCACGGCTGCCCCATAGCCACCCCACGGCCCCATGGCACCCGCCCCACAGCCGCCCCACGGCCGCCCCATAGCCACCCCACGGCCCCATGGCACCCGCCCCACAGCCGCCCCATAGCCACCCCATGGCTGCACCATAGCCACCCCATAGCCACCCCATCCACAGCCACCCCACGGCTGCCCCATAGCCACCCCACGGCCCCATGGCACCCACCCCACGGCTGCCCCATAGCCACCCCATGGCTGCACCATAGCCACCCCATGGCTGCACCATCCACAGCCACCCCATGGCTGCCCCATAGCCGCCCCACGGCCCCATGGCACCCGACTCACAGCCACCCCACGGCCACCCCACAGCTGCCCATAGCCACCCCACGGCTGCCCCATAGCCACCCCACGGCCCCATGGCACCCACCCCACAGCTGCCCATAGCCACCCCACGGCTGCCCCATAGCCACCCCACGGCCCCATGGCACCCGACCCACGGCCGCCCCATAGCCACCCCATGGCTGCCCCATAGCCACCCCACGGCCCCATGGCACCCCCAGACCCACACGCAGCTGCACAGCAACCCAGCCCCACAGCCCATGGCACTCCCGGGCCCACAGCCAGCCCCACAGCACCCACAGACTCACACACACAGCCCCATGGCACCACCAGCCCCACAGCCGCCCCACAGCCAGCACCCCACAGCCACCCCACACACGGCCCTGCACCCCCCCATGGCACCGCAGCACCCCCCAGCCCCACAACCATCACCCCCCCAGCCCCACAACCATCGCCCCACAACCATTGCCCCCCCGGCCCCACAACCCTCGCCCCACACCTGACAGCCCTCACCGTTGCCCCACAGCCAGAATCTCACAGCCGTCGCCCCCCAACCCTCACCCCACACTGCCCCCCCCTGCGCCCCCAGCCCCCCGTACCCTGGAGGGGGATCTCCCCGAGCCGGGCGGGGTCCGTGGGGGGGCCGTTGGCCGGTGCCCGGGCGCTTCGTCGCTCCTCCATGATCTGGGGGGAGCAGGGACCCCCCCCCCGTCACACCACGGCCCCTGGGAGCCCCCCCCGGGGGCCACAGAGAGCGGGGGGGGGGCTGCGGGGGGGAGGGTCCCACCGGGAACGGACCTCGGAGCTGGCTGGGGGGGGCGGGGGGGTTCACGTGGAGCTGGAGGGTCCCGGGGGGGCTCACCTGGGGCTGGGGGCTTTAGGAGCAGTGTGACTGGGGGGGGGTCCCGGGGGGGCTCACCTGGGGCTGGGGGTTGTGGGGCAGGGTCTTGCCTGGGCTGGGGGTCCTGGGGGGTCTCACACGGGTTGGGGGGGTCCCGGGGGGGTCTGCCCTGAGTTGGGGGGCTCTCACCTGGGTGGGGCATCCTGGGGGGGGGTCTCCCGTGGGTGGGGGGGTCCCGGGGGGGTCAGGGGGTGCCGGGGGGGTCTCCTCTGGGTCAGGGGGTCCTGGGGGGGTCTGGGGGTGCCGGGGGGGTCCCGGGGGGTCAGGGGTCCCGGGGGGGTCTCCCCTGGGTCAGGGGGTGCTGGAGGGGTCCCGGGGGGTCAGGGGGTCCCGGGGGGGGGGTCTCCCCTGGGTCTGGGTGTCCCGGGGGGGTCAGGGGGTCCCGGGGGGGTCTCCCCTGGGTCTGGGTGTCCCGGGGGGGTCAGGGAGTCCCAGGGGGGGGTCTCCCCTGGGTCAGGGGGTCCCGGGGGGTCAGGGGTCCCGGGGGGGTCTCCCCTGGGTCTGGGTGTCCCGGGGGGGCCAGGGGGTCCCGGGGGGGTCTCCCCTGGGTCTGGGTGTCCCGGGGGGGCCAGGGGGTCCCGGGGGGGGTCTCCCCTGGGTCTGGGTGTCCGGGGGGGTCTCCCCTGGGTTAGGGGGTGCTGGGGGGGTCAGGGGGTCCCGGGGGGGTCTCCCCTGGGTTAGGGGGTGCTGGGGGGGTCAGGGAGTCCCGGGGGGGTCTCCCCTGGGTCTGGGTGTCCCGGGGGGGTCAGGGGGTCCCGGGGGGGTCTCCCCTGGGTTAGGGGGTGCTGGGGGGGTCAGGGGGTCCCGGGGGGGTCTCCCCTGGGTCTGGGTGTCCCGGGGGGGTCAGGGGGTCCCGGGGGGGTCTCCCCTGGGTCTGGGTGTCCCGGGGGGGCCAGGGGGTCCCGGGGGGGGTCTCCCCTGGGTCTGGGTGTCCCGGGGGGGTCAGGGGGTCCCGGGGGGGTCTCCCCTGGGTTAGGGGGTGCTGGGGGGGTCAGGGGGTCCCGGGGGGGTCTCCCCTGGGTTAGGGGGTGCTGGGGGGGTCAGGGAGTCCCGGGGGGGTCTCCCCTGGGTCTGGGCGTCCCGGGGGGGTCAGGGGGTGCCGGGGGGGTCCCGGGGGGGTCTCACCTGGGCGCAGAGGCGGTGCAGGCGGGTGGCGATGTCCCGGGCCGGGCTGTCGCAGCGGAAGACGTGGCACTTGAGCACCTGCGTCAGGGGGTCCCGGGCCACGTAGGCGAAGTCCCTGGGGGGGGGGACGAGGGGGGGGGGACACCGCGCTCAGAGACGCACCCCACCCCCCCCCCCCGGGCCCCCCCAACCCACCCCAGCTGCCTCCAGCACCGCCCAGCGCGGGACTGGGGGGCACCGGGGGGCGCTGGCGCCGTACCTCTCCCTGCGTCCCGGCAGCGCGGCAGGAGAGAGCCAGAGAGCGGTTATGGGGGGCGGGCCCCACAACCCCCCCACGAACCCCCCTGCGCCCCACAGAGCCCCACAACCCCCCCACGGACCCCCCTGCGCCCCACAGGGCCCCACAACCCCCCCACGGACCCCCCTGCGCCCCACAGGGCCCCACAACCCCCCCCCACAGACCCCCCTGCGCCCCACAGAGCCCCACAACCCCCCCAGACACCCCCCGTGCCCCACAGGGCCCCACAACCCCCCCAGACACCCCCCGTGCCCCACAACCCCCCCACAGACCCCCCTGCGCCCCACAGAGCCCCACAACCCCCCCACGGACCCCCCTGCGCCCCACAGGGCCCCACACCCTCCCACGGACCCCCCCCATGGACCCCCCCTGCGCCCCACAGGGCCCCACACACCCCCCAGACACCCCCCGTGCCCCACAGGGCCCCACAACCCCCCCACAGACCCCCCCTGCGCCCCACAAGGCCCCACACGCCCCCCAGGGGAGACCCCCACGCCCCACAGCGCCCTGCCTGGCCCCTGACACCCCCCCGAGCCGGCACTGCTTGGGGGGCTCAGCCTCGGGACCCCCCACCCCCCCCACGGGACCCCACAGCCCCACATGCACCCCACACTCCACAGGCACGGGACCCCCACAGCCCTGCACCCCACTGTGCCCCATTGTGCCCCACAGGCACGGGACCCCCACAGCCCCACATCCCACACGCACCTGGGACCCCCAGGGCCCCACACCTCAAGTGCACGGGAGGGACCCCCACACCCTGCACCCCACACCCTGCACCCCACACGCACCTGGGACCCCCACACCCTACACCCAGACCCCCACAGGCCTACACCCCACGTGTACCCAGACCCACACACCCTGTGCCCCATATATACCCAGACCCACACGCCCTGCAGGCACCGCACACCCCCTGTCCCATCCCTGGGACCTGTGGGGTACCCCCTGCCCCACAGAGGGGGAAGAGGGGTCCCTGCCCCACACCCACCCCACAGCGGGGGAAAAGGAGTCCCTGCCCCATGCCTGCCCCACACAGGGGGAAGAGAGGTCCCTGCCCCACATTCACCCCACACCCACCCCACAGAGGTGGAGGAGGGATCCCTGCCCCACACCCACCCCACATTCACCCCACACCCGCCCCACAGAGATGGAGGAGGGGTCCCTGCCCCACACCCACCCCACACCCACCCCACAGAGGGGGAAGAGGGGTCCCCCCACCTGCCGCTGTCGCGCCCCACGCCCCAGACGCGGATGGCGGCCACGGGCTGGGCGTGCAGCAGGGTCTGGTCCCGGGGGTCCACCAGCTCCAGCGTGCGCCCCTCCAGCAGCAGCAGCATCGCCCGGCCCTGGGGGGGCGAGGGGGGGACACGCGGAGCGTGAGGGGGGGGGGGGGCGCCGCGGGGCAGGCCGTGGGGCAGGCCGTGGGGCAGGCCGTGGGGCTCACCTGGGCGGGGGGTCCGCGCCGGTGCAGGGAGAGCTGGCGGATGCAGTTGTTGACGGCGACGCTGCTGCGGCCGGGGCTCAGCTCCTCCTCGCTCATCTCCACCCAGCCCAGAGAGCGCACCCAGAAACGCTGTGGGGCAGGGCGTGGGGCAGGGCGTGGGGCACGGTGTGGGGCTGGTCCGCCCCTGCACCCCCAATCTCCAGGGCAGGGGGAACCCTGCACCCCAGACCCGTCCAAGCCCCCTCTCGCCACAGTGACAGCACTGCACTGTGGGAACACGTGGGGCAGGGTGTGGGGCAGGGCGTGGGGCAGGGCGTGGGGCAGAGTATGGGGCAGGGTGTGGGGCAGGTCTGCCCCCGCGCCCCCAATCCCCAGGGCAGGGGGGGATCCTGCACCCCAGACCCGTCCAAGCCCCCTCTCGCCACAGTGACAGCACTGCACTGCGGGGACGTGTGGGGCAGGGTGCGGGGCAGGGACGTGTGGGGCAGGGACGTGTGGGGCAGGGTTATCCCTGCACCCCTGTTCCCTGGGGCAGGGGGGACCGTGCACCCCGACCCATCTAAGTCCCCCCCACCACAGTGACACTGTGGGGCGTGTGGGGCAGGGATGTGTGGGGCAGGGATGTGTGGGGCAGGGACATGTGGGGCAGGACTGCCCCCACACCCACAGTCCCCAGGGCAGGGGGATCCTGCACCCCAGACCCGTCCGACCCCCCCCCACCGCAGTGCCAGCACCGTGGCACCCCGGGGTGGGGGTCCCGGCCGCCCCCCAGCAGTGGGGCAGAGCCCCGGCCCCATGGGGCAGCCAGGGTGGGGAAGGGGCCCGTGGGGGGGGCTGGGCTGGGCACCCCCCCACCCCCCATCCTGGGACCCCAGACCCACCTCGGATCCCGCGGCGTCCTCCTCCTCCGGGGCCGCGCTGCAGGAGTGGGGGGGCCATCACCCCCCGGCAATGGGGGGCCTGACCCACGGCTCTGCCCCCCAACACCTCTGCCCCCCAACAGCCCCCACCCCTGCCCCCCAACAGCCCCCACGGCTCTGCCCCCCAACACCTCTGCCCCCCAACAGCCCCCACCCCTGCCCCCCAACAGCCCCCACGGCTCTGCCCCCCAGCCCCCACCCCAGGGCTCAGCTCCGCCCCCCCCCAATTCTGCCTGTTCCTCGGGGTCCCACCTCCTCACGGGCCCAGGACCCCCCCATGCACCCCCCAGACCCCTCACAGCCCCCCCCAGACCCCTCACAGCCCCAGGACCCCCCCACGGCCTCCCCCAGCCCCCCCACAGAGCCCACACCCCCACAGCCTCTCCCCAGCCCTCCCAGGACCCCCCCAGCCCCCCCATGGACCCCACAGCCCCCCAGCCTCTCCCCAGCCCTCCCAGGACCCCCCCAGCCCCCCACGCACCCCACAACTGGCGAGCCCCGTCCCGGCGAGGGCGGCTCCTGCTCCTGCCCCCCGGGCTCCTCCTCATCCTCATCTTCCTCCTCCTCCTCGGGAGCGGGGTCCTGGGGAGGGGAGGGGGGGGCTGGCAGGGGCCGGGCAGCATGGGGGGCTGCCCCACAGCCCGCCCCACAGCCCCCGCTCACCTTCCAGAAATCCCCCCCCGGGAAGGCATCACCCGGGGAGAAGCCCGTCCAGGAGAACTGTGGGGAGAGCGGGGCCCGGTCAGGGAGTGTGCCGTGGGGCAGCCCCACAGCGCTGCACCCCGGGGGTCCCCACTGCCCCACATGCCATGGGGCAGCCCCATAGCTCTGCACCCTGTGGGGCAGCCCCACAGCGCTGCACCCTGGGGGTCCCCACCACCCCATATGCCATGGGGCAGCCCCACAGCCCAGGGGTCTCCCCCACCCCAGACCCCAGCGGGTAGCCCCATGGCCCCGTACCCCTGGGGGTCCCCACCGCCCCACGGCTCCAAACCCTGGGGGGCAGCCCCACACCCTGGGGTTCCCCACTGTCCCTGGGGGGCAGCCCCACAGTCCCACATCTTGTGGGGCAGCTGCACCACCCCACACCCTGTGGGGCAGCCCCATGGCCCTACACCACCCCAGAGGGCAACCCCACGGCCCCACACCCCAGGGGTCCCCACTGCCCCATAGCCAGGGGGCAGCCCCACACCCTGTGGGTCTGCCCCATCCCACACCCCAGGGGGGTCCCCATGGCCCCCCACCCCAGGGGGCAGCCCCCCGCCCCACACTCTGAGGAGGTCCCCGCCACCGCTCCATAGCCAGGGGGCAGCCCCACGGCCCCACACCCCGGGGGTCTGCCCCATCCCACACCCCAGGGGGGTCCCCACAGCCCCCCACCCCAGGGGGCAGCCCCACTGCCCCACACCCTGTGGGTCTGCCCCATCCCACACCCCAGGGGGCAGCCCCACAGCCCCCCACCCCAGGGGGCAGCCCCATGGCCCCACACTCTGAGGGGGCCCCCACCACCGCCCCTGAGCCAGGGGGCAGCCCCACCGCCCCATAGCCCCCCCATGCCGTGGGGCAGCCCCCGTGGCGACTCACGTGGGGGTGCCGGGCGGGGGGGCGGCCCAGCCCCGGGGGGGGCTCCCACTGGGTGGTCCCGGTGGGCACGTGCCAGTAGTAGGTGCCCGAGGTGTCCCGCACCCGCAGCCAGCCCGCCGGCAGGTCCGAGTCGGGGCCCAGCGCGCTGCGGCTCCACAGGCCATCTGGGGGGGCACGGGGCGGGAGGGGGGGTCAGGGGCACGGCCCCCCCAGCCCCACACTGCCCCCCGGCCAGCGGGGACACCCCACCCCCCCCCGAGGGCTCTGCGCCCCCCATAAAAGGGGGCTGTGCCCACACGGGGCTCCCCCCCCAGCCCCACCGCCCGCCGTGGGGCCCGCAGCGCGCCCCCCACCCCCTCCAGCCCCACGGCGGGACCCACGGCCGGGTCGGGGGGCAGTCCCCCATCCCCCCCCCCTCACCTGGGCCGGGCTGGACCAGGCGTTTCCATGGCAACCGCTGACGGCAGCGCAGGGATGCGGGGGGGGGGGCAGGGATGGACGGGGGGACACACAAGGATGGGGGGCACACGGGGGGGTGCAGGGATGGGGGGGCACAGAGGTGGGGAACAGGGGGACACGGGGGATGCAGGGATGGGGGGGGCACAGGGACGGGGGGGGCACAGGGAGGGGGGTGTCGGGGGGGAAGGGGGGTGTCGGGGGGGGTGGATGTCCAAGGACCGGGTGGAGAAGGGGGGCAGGGATTGGGGGGACACGGGGGGGGACAGGACACAGGGATGGGGAGGGGGGGAGAGCAGGGACACGGGGGGTACGGACAGCCGTGGGGCAGGCAGGGACAGCCGTGGGGCAGCAGCTGGGGGGAATCAGGGCAGCCATGGGGCGGGCAGGGGAGACAGGGACAGCTGTGGGGCGGATGCAGGCTGCCATGGGGCAGTCAGAGGTGGCCATGACCATGGGGCTGCCGTGGGGCAGGCGTGTGGGGCAGCTGTGGGGTAGTCAGAGGTGGCTGTGGGGCGGCTATGGGTCAGCCATGGGGCTGTGGTGGGTCTGCCATGGGTCAGCCATGGGGCGGCTATGGGTCTGCCATGGGTCAGCCATGGGGTGGCTATGGGTCAGCCGTGGGGCAGCTATGGGGCATCCAAGGGTCAGCCGTGGCACATCCAAGGGTCAGCCTGCGGGGCAGCCGTGGGGTGGCTATGGGGCATCCAAGGGTCAGCCATGGGGCAGCCGTAGGGCAGGCACGGGACAGCCATGGGGCATCCAAGGGGCATCCATGGGGCAGCCAGGGGTCAGCCGTGGGGCATCCAAGAGTCAGCCATGGGGCACCTATGGGGCAGCCACGGGTCAGCCGTGGGGCAGCTATGGGGTGGTCATGGGTCAGCCACAGGTCAGCTACGGATCAGCCGTGGGGCAGCCATGGGGCAGCCAGGGGTCAGCCACGGGGCATCCAAGGGTCAGCCGTGGGGCAGGCACGGGGCGGTTATGGGTCAGCCACGGGTCAGCTATGGGGCAGCCGTGGGGCAGGCACGGGTCGGTTATGGGGCAGCCGTGGGGCAGGCACGGGGCAGCCACGGGTCGGTTATGGGGCAGCTGTGGGGCAGGCACGGGGCGGTTATGGGGCAGCCGTGGGTCAGCCATGGGGCAGCCGTGGGGCAGGCACGGGTCGGTTATGGGGCAGCTGTGGGGCAGGCACGGGGCGGTTATGGGGCAGCCGTGGGGCAGCCGTGGGGCAGGCACGGGGCGGTTATGGGGCAGCCATGGGGCAGCCGTGGGGCAGGCACGGGGCGGTTATGGGGCAGCCATGGGGCAGGCACGGGTCGGTTATGGGGCAGCCGTGGGGCAGGCACGGGTCGGTTATGGGGCAGCCGTGGGGCAGGCACGGGGCAGCCGCGGGTCGGTTATGGGGCAGCCGTGGGGCAGCCGTGGGGCAGGCACGGGGCCGGAGTGGTGCCCACCTGCGTCCTCGGGGGAGGTGCCGGGGGGGCTGCCCTGGCTGCTGCTGGCCCAGCTGGAGTCCTCGTCGCTGCCGGCGCCGCTGCGGGCCCCCCCCCCCCCCCGAAGAGGCGGCTGGTGCTGCGGGGGGGCTCCCGCGGCCCCCGCCCCCCCCCGCTGCCCTCCGACTCCCCCGTGGCCGGGTCGCTCTGCACCGGCGTCGAGTCCCCGTCGCCTTCCTCCTCCTCCTCCTCCTCCTCCTCCTCCTCCTCTTCCTCCTCCTGCTCCTCCTGCCCCCCCCCCCGCCGCAGCGGGAGGTGCAGCCCCGGGACGCCCCCCCCCCCCGCCGCCGCGGGGGGGTCTGTCCCCAGCTCGTTGCGGTTCTGGTCCCGCCGGGCCCCCCCCCGCCCCCGCCGGTTCTCCCCCTCCTTCACCCACTCGGCGTTGCCCGGTTCCTCGGCGGGGGGGGGGGAGGGGGGAGCGGCGGCGGAGGGGGCCGGGGGGGGCGGCCCCGCCGCCGGGCACCGGTTGTCGTTGGCCAGGTCGCCCAGCGGGCACGCCATGGCGCCGCTTCGCTCGCCCGGGGGACCCCGAGGCGGGGGGGCGGGGGGGGGCGGGGGCCGGGGCTCCCCCCCGAGGGACCCCCCCCCCCCCTTTCCTCACCCTCCTCCCTCCGCGGGCGGCGGCTCCTACAGCCCCCGGGGCGCCGGGGCCTCCGCGTCCATCGGGCCTGCGGGGGGGGGAGGAGAGCGGGCAGCGGCGGCGCCGGGACCCCCCCCCGCGGGACACCCCCACCCCCCCCGCGCCCCGGGGACCCAGGGGACCCCCCCTCCCCCGCCCCGGGGGGTCCCCGTTCCCCCCCCCCCGCCCCCGGAGGCGGCCCGGCCGGTACCTGCGGCGGCCTCCGGGGGCTCCGGGGGAGGGGGGCACTTCCGCTTCCGGGGGCGGGGCGGGACGGGGCCCCGCCCACCGTGGCGTACGGCCCCGCCCACCGCGGCGCACGGCCCCCCCGCAGCGCCACCTGGCCCCGCCCACCGCGGCGCACGGCCCCGCCCCCAGCGCCATCTGGCCCCGCCCACCGCGGCACATGACCCCGCCCACCGCGGCGCACGGCCCCGCCCCCAGCGCCATCTGGCCCCGCCCACCGCGGCACATGACCCCGCCCACCGCGGCGCACGGCCCCGCCCCAGCCGCACCTGACCCCGCCCACGGCGGCTCCGGGCGGGGGCCGGGGTGTCTCCCCCCCCCCCCACCGGGCCCGTATCGCGATAGAAGGCGGCCCGGGGCGGGGAGGGGGGGGAGGGCTCGGACTTGGCCCCCCCCCCTCCATGTCCCCCCCGCTTCCCGCCCCCCACCCCGGGGCCGGTGTCACCCCCCGGCGAGCGGGGACCCCCCCCCCGGTGGCGGTGGGTGCCGAGGTGACAGCCCCGAACCCCCGTGCCTGGGACCCCCCCGCACCCCAGGACCCCCCCAGGACCCCCCCAGGACCCCCCGGCTCCAGGACCCCCCCGGCCCCTCCCAGGACACCCCCCCCGGACCCTCCCAGGAGCCCCCCCGGTCCCGGGGACCCCTCAGGACCCCAGTACCCCCCCCCCCCAGGATCCTTCGGACCCAGGACCCCCCCAACCGCCAGGGACCCCCCCGGACCTTCCCAGGACCCCCCCCTCGGCCCCGGGGACCACCCCTCAGGACCCGGCTCACCCCGGGGGTCCGGGCGCTTCCCCCCCCGATCCCCGCCCGCCCCCCCCCAGACAGAGCAGGGGCTCTCGGGGTGGGGGGTGCTGATGGATTTTATTGCCCCCCCCCGGCGCCGCTCACTGGGGGCACTGGAGGAAGCGGGGGGCGATGCTCTGGGGGGGGGCGGGGTGCCGTGCCCCCAGCAGCTCCCGCACACCGGGGTACAGGTGGAAGCTGCCCCCCCGGAAGAGGAAGACGCCCTCGGGGGTGCACATGGCGCCGTCCACCCCCCCGTGGGGCAGGGGCCCCTCCTCCTGCCCCCCCCGCGGGCTCTGCCGCAGGTCCACGCGCTGCACTCGGTCCCCTGCGGGCACCCCAAAACCCTCACACAGCGGCACGGGCACCCCAAAACCCCCCCGGCACCCCCAGACCGGCCATGGGCACCCCAAACCCCCCCCCGGCACCCCCAGACCGGCCATGGGCACCCCAAAACCCTCACACAGCGGCACGGGCGCCCCAAAACCCCCCGGCACCCCCAGACCGGCCATGGGCACCCCAACCGCCCCCCGGCACCCCCAAACTGGCCATGGGCACCCCAAAACCCTCACACAGCGGCACGGGCACCCCAACCCCCCCGGCACCCCCAGACTGGCCATGGGCACCCCAAAACCCTCACACAGCGGCATGGGCACCCCAAAACCCCCCCGGCACCCCAACCCCCCCCGGCACCCCCAGACTGGCCATGGGCACCCCAACCGCCCCCCGGCACCCCCAGACCGGCCATGGGCACCCCAACCGCCCCCCGGCACCCCCAGACCGGCCATGGGCACCCCAAAACCCTCACACAGCGGCATGGGCACCCCAAAACCCCCCCGGCACCCCCAGACCGGCCATGGGCACCCCAAACCCCCCCCCGGCACCCCCAGACCGGCCATGGGCACCCCAAAACCCTCACACAGCGGCACGGGCGCCCCAAAACCCCCCGGCACCCCCAGACCGGCCATGGGCACCCCAACCGCCCCCCGGCACCCCCAAACTGGCCATGGGCACCCCAAAACCCTCACACAGCGGCACGGGCACCCCAACCCCCCCGGCACCCCCAGACTGGCCATGGGCACCCCAAAACCCTCACACAGCGGCATGGGCACCCCAAAACCCCCCGGCACCCCAACCCCCCCCGGCACCCCCAGACTGGCCATGGGCACCCCAACCGCCCCCCGGCACCCCCAGACCGGCCATGGGCACCCCAACCGCCCCCCGGCACCCCCAGACCGGCCATGGGCACCCCAAAACCCTCACACAGCGGCATGGGCACCCCAAAACCCCCCCGGCACCCCCAGACCGGCCATGGGCACCCCAAACCCCCCCCCGGCACCCCCAGACCGGCCATGGGCACCCCAAAACCCTCACACAGCGGCACGGGCGCCCCAAAACCCCCCGGCACCCCCAGACCGGCCATGGGCACCCCAACCGCCCCCCGGCACCCCCAAACTGGCCATGGGCACCCCAAAACCCTCACACAGCGGCACGGGCACCCCAACCCCCCCGGCACCCCCAGACCCCACCATGGGCACCCCAAAACCCCCCGGCACCCCCAGACCGGCCATGGGCACCCCAACTCCCCCCAGCACCCCCAGACCCCACCATGGGCACCCCAAAACCCCCCCGGCACCCCCAGACCGGCCATGGGCACCCCAAAACCCCCCCCCGGCACCCCAACCCCCCCCCGGCACCCCCAGACCGGCCATGGGCACCCCAACCCCCCCCGGCACCCCCAGACTGGCCATGGGCACCCCAACTCCTCCCAGCACCCCCAGACCGGCCATGGGCACCCCAACTCCCCCCAGCACCCCCAGACCCCACCATGGGCACCCCAAAACCCCCCGGCACCCCCAGACCGGCCATGGACATCCCAAACCCCCCCCCAGCACCCCCAGACCCCACCACAGACCCCACCACGGGCGGGGGTCACGGGCCCAGGGCACCCCACCCACCCGGGGGGGGCTGTCAATGGGGGGGGTCCCGTCACTGGAGGGTCCCTGCACTGGGGGGTCCTGTCCCCAGGGGGTCCCTGCACTGGGGGGTCCCTGCACTGGGGGGTCCCGGGGGGGTCCCGTGGGGCAGCACCCACCGGTGATGAGGTAGAGGAGGGGGGAGCCGGGGCAGGTGAAGGCGGCGTCGGCGCGGGGCACCCCCAGCTCCTCCTGCAGCGGCCGGGGGTACCCCGAAACCAGGCGGTGCCCCCGCCCCGACAGGAACACCCACACCTGCGAGCCCTGGGGGGCGAGGGCGGCGTGGGGCAGGGCCGGCACGGGGGGGGGTGGGGGGGGGGCATGGGGGGCACAGGGGGAAGGGCCGGCACGGGGGGGGTGGGGGAAGGGGGGCAGGGCTGGCATGGGAGGGGTATGGGGGGGGCATGGGGGGCACAGGGGGTATATGAGGGGTAGGGGGGGTATATGGGAACACGGGGGGATATTGGGGGGTATGGGGAGGGTATGGGGGGCTATGGGGTGTATGGGGGTATATGGGGTGTGTGGGGCTATGGGGGGCAGAGGGCTATGGGGTATATGGGGGGTGTGGGGCCATGGGGGGCAGGGGGCTATGGGGTGTGTGGGGCCATGGGGCTGTGGGGCCATGGGGCTATGGGGGGCAGAAGGCTATGGGGCTATGGGGCCATGGGGTGTGGGGCTATGGGGGGCAGGGGGCTATGGGGGGCAGGGGGCTATAGGGCTATGGGGGGCAGAGGGCTATGGGGTATATGGGGGGTGTGGGGCTATGGGGTGTGTGGGGCCATGGGGCTATGGGGCCATGGGGTGTGGGGCCATGGGGCTATGGGGGGCAGAAGGCTATGGGGCCATGGGGCTATGGGGGGGCAGGGGGCCATGGGGCTATGGGGCAATGTGGGGCAGGGGGCTATGGGGCTATGGGGCCATGGGGCTATGGGGGGCAGGGGGCTATGGGGCTATGGGGCCATGGGGGGCAGAAGGCTATGGGGCCATGGGGCTATGGGGGGCAGGGGGCTATGGGGCTATGGGGCCATGGGGGGCAGAAGGCTATGGGGCCATGGGGCTATGGGGGACAGGGGGCTATGGGGGGCAGAAGGCTATGGGTCCATGGGGCTATGGGGGGCAGGGGGCTATGGGGCTATGGGGGGCAGAAGGCTATGGGGCCATGGGGCTATGGGGGACAGGGGGCTATGGGTCCATGGGGCTATGGGGGGGCAGGGGCTATGGGTCCATGGGGCTATGGGGCCATGTGGGGCAGGGGGCCAGGGGGCTATGGGGCCATGTGGGGCAGGGGGTACCTGGATGAGGTAGGAGCGCCCCTCCCAGGCGAAGGCGGCGTCCACCCCCCCCCGCTCAGGCCGGGCCAGACGTGGGGCAGGGGCCAGGGGTGCTGCCCGTCCCCCCCCCCGTCCAGCCGGAAGGAGAGGTTCCCTGTGGGGTGGGGGTCAGCGCCTCTGCCCCACGGATCCGCCCCACTGATCATCCGCCCCACGGATCCACCCCACCGATCCGCCCCACAGATCATCCACCCCACCGATCCACCCCACTGATCATCTGCCCCACGGATCCGCCCCACCAATCCGCCCCACAGATCATCCGCCCCACCGATCCGCCCCAGTGATCATCTGCCCCACGGATCCACCCCACCAATCTGCCCCACTGATCTGCCCCCCTTGAACCTGCCCCACAGTCCTGCCCCATGGCACAGCCACAACCACAGCCCCACAGCCCCACCATGTCTCCTGCCCCCATCGCCCCCCTCCCTCTGCCCCCATCGCCCCCCAACCCCTGCCCCCCATCGCCCCCCTCCCTCTGCCCCCCATCGCCCCCCAACCCCTGCCCCCCATCGCCCCCCTCCCTCTGCCCCCATCGCCCCCCAACCCCTGCCCCCCATCGCCCCCCTCCCTCTGCCCCCCATCGCCCCAACTCCTGTCCCCCATCACCCCCCAACCCCTGCCCCCCATCGCCCCCCTCGCTGTCCCCCATCACCCCCCCATCCCCCAGCCCCCCATCGCCCCCCATTTCCCCCCCATCACCCCTGACCCCCATGCCCCCCCGTGCCCCCCACCGCGGAAGGCGTGGATGCGCCCGGCGTCGTCGGAGAGCAGGGCCCCGAAGGGCCGGGGGCTGCAGCGGTCGCCGTCCTCCCCCCACGAGGCGTTGCCGTGGCCGTGCCCTGCGGCACCCGCGCCGTGGGGCTGGGGGCGATGGACCCCCCCGGGGGGGCACCCCCCACCGTGGGGCTGGGGCTGGGGGCGACGGACCCCCCCCCGGGAGGGGCTGGGGGGGGGGGTTCCCCCCCACCGTGGGGTCAGGGTCACCGGGAGG
>NC_133576.1:141861458-141981056 GCF_964106895.1 Numenius arquata
GCCCTCCCTCGCTAGCGGACCCGGGTCCGGGACTGCGCTCGCCGGTCCGCCGAGTGCGGCGGCGGCGCTGGCAGCGCGGCGGCCAGGCCGGGGCCCCGGGGCCGGGGTCCCGCGCGGGGGCGGCCGGTCCGGGCCCGTCGCCCGGGATCGGGCGGGGCGAGACCGCCAGGGGGCGCCCTCCGCTGGCAGCTCCCCGCCCCTGGTACGTCACCGCCTGCGCCCGTCGCGTCACCGCCTGCGCCCGGCGTCCGCCCCCCCCTCCCGCCGCTGGGGCGTCCCGCTCCGCGCAGGATGGGCCGCGGCCGTCCGTGCGGCCCCCGCCCCGGCGCCGTGAGTGACCCCCAGCCGGGTGCCGCTGCCCCTTCGCGCGGGGGACCCGGCCCGGTGGCTTCGGGAGACGAGGGGAGGCAGAGGCGGGGGGAGAGGCTGGGGCGCGGACGGGGTTCGGTGGCGCCGGCGGGAGCTGCCCTCCCCTTCCCTCCCCTCGGCGCTGCTCGGCCCCGCCGGCCCGCTCCGGTAGGCCGGGCGCTTCTCGGCCCGCGGTGCCGGTCGGGAGCACCGGGGCCTTGCGCCAGCGCCGTGTCCTTGTCCCGGCAGGTGCAGGGCACCGGCGGCAGCAGCGCCGTTAGCAAGAGCTCGGCGGCGGCGCGGGGCTACTTCCAGGACCGGTTCCTGCGGCTGCTGGCGGGGCGGCGGCGGCGGCGAGCCCCTCTCATCCACCGGTGAGGAGCGGGCGCCCCGCTGGCGGCAGAGGGGCCCGGTCCGTTCCCCGGGCTCCGGGGGTGTCGCTGCTGCTTAAGGCACAGCAGTTTTAAAGCGTTCTGAGGAGGGTGCGTGTAGTGGCGGTGGCACCTCACAGGGCTCGCGCTCTCGGTCATGTCACCTTTCTAGACTGTTGGTGCAATTTCATGAGGGTTATGGGCAAAACCTGAAAGCTTTGTCCTGAGTAAAACGTGTCACCGGACCTGTTCCTGACTGTGTGAGCCGATGCAGGCAGGACACAGGAACAACCACAAAACCATGGATTAAGAGCAAAGAACAAATTTAATCTCAATCCCTCATGGATCAGGGAACCTCTGAAGCAGCACCCGGGCAGAGGCAGGCAAGCAGGGGACGCAGGCACCACGCAGCGAAAGTCCTTATTAGCAAGAAAGTCCTTGTTAGCAAGGGAGTGAGAGAGCGAGAGAGCTCCCACTTGCTGTTTGGGCCTGTATTTCAAGGATTCTGGCAGGCAGAGTTTTCCGCTGTGCTTTGATCTCTTCAACAGCAGGGCAGGAATCTCAGGCGTGTTTGATAAAGTGCCCCTGAGTCCATCCCAGGCCTGTGTTATCTAAGTGCAGATGTCCTACTTGTTGAGCCCACAGAACTAAGCAACAATTAGTGTGATATATGTTTTCCAGCACCCCACATGCGAGTCACTTGAGCGTATTTACAGTCCTCCTCGCCAATCTTGTGTTACTTTCCCACATTGACTCCAGGATTCAATGCTGCTGAAAACTACTTCAGATGAGATTTGAGAACTAACGCGCTAAAAATGTTAGCACATCACTGGTTTTCTCATTAATTCTCAAGGATGGTACAATGTCAGTGAGGTATTTGGTGGCTCAGGGAAACAATATTATCTTTGGAATCGGTGGTGTCTGACCAGTAGGTCGTCTTTGGAGCTTTGCAGGACACACACATAATGTTTTAATGTGTGTGTGTGGAGGGTTCTGTGCTGGCTCAGTGGTGGAGTTTACGCAGTGTGAGGCAATTAGTTTAATGCAAAGTGACCGTGAATTGCCAAAGGAGTTTTCTGTGGGAAAACCCAAAGCAGCATTCGAGCAGAAGCTTGCAGGCCCATGGGGACGAGTGTTGCTCGTCAGGGCAGGAATCTGAGCCTGTGCGGACTCTTCACGTGACGGTGCCGTGCCAAACTAAATTCATTGAAAGAGTTAGGTATTGCACTTGTCAACACTGTCACTGTGAATTTGGGGACCTCTTAGAGTATCTAGTGAAATCCTTAGTCCCTGCAAGGCACGGGGGTGATAACATGCTGTTAAAGTGGGTGGTAGAACTGGTAAGGCTGGTGGGGGCAGGATGAAACTAACAGAGTGTGCCACGGCACAAGGGGCACCAGTCCCTGACAGACCAGGCAAATGGTGGACACTTCCCAGGAGTTAGACTTAGTTCCCTTCATTCAAAAACAGGGAATGAAATTCCTTTCCTGACTTTGTTTCTCTTGCATTTTTTGTTCCCCTCTCACTGCATTTGCACACATTGATGTTAATTTTGTTATTCCTAAAGCTCCTTGTAAGTAAAAGAGTTAATTTTACATTGTTTTGGCATCTGGTTTGGGGCAGGAACTCGGGTATTGGCCACCCACATTGTAGGGGAGTATCCTGAGTGTCTGGATCCATACTTTTTCATCCAGTGAATATTTATTTATGCAAAGTGGAACAGGTTCAGCTGGGATATCTACACAGTTTTCTGGGTTATCTGTAGTTTTCTTGGTTAATACACTTACTACAAACAGGAGATCTGTATTTATTAACAAACTGTAGATATGACAAAATCATCAGACATCTCCCAGTGCAGGTCTGTACATGTGGGTAGAAGCTGAGAGAGAAAAAATCGGGTTTTTTGAAGTGGAGGATGCCAGTGCTGGAGAAGTAGGGCTCTCGGACAGCGGTTACAACTGTATTTCATTCCCCAGGGGCTATTACATCCGTGCCCGTGCTGTAGATCACTGTGTTCGAGACTTCCTGCTGAAGACCCAAAGCCACCTGAGGACACAGGTGTGTTTTCTCTGGGGGTACTGGCAGTTTCCACCTTACATGTGAAAAGTCTTCTTGGCTCTGTGGTAGCTTCTTAGTGCATCTGTTGTGATCCTTTCCCAGAGAACCTGGCTGGTAATTTGTTGCTTTGACAGAAATATCTGGGAAGGGGCAATACCTACACAAAATTCTTCTACCTCTTGCAGAAGATTGCCTGATTTTTGTCACTCTACAGATGATGTTACTGAATATTTTTCACACCTAGGTGCTCAGGATGCTTCTAGAGTTGAGTATAACTTTTTTTTTTTCTGATACTTTCTCTGCAGATCGTGTCCTTAGGCGCTGGCTTTGACTCCTTGTACTTCCGTTTGAAGGACATAGGTCTTCTGCATCACACTGTGGTATATGAGGTGGATTTCCCAAATGTGGCATGCCAAAAAGCTGCTCTCATCAAAAGAACGAAGGAGTTGTCAGCACTGGTGGGGGATACTGGAGGGGAAGGATTAGGTAAGATATTTAGGGAAAGTTTTCTAGAGACTAAATGTTTAGAAGAAGCCAACATAACTTCAGCCTTTAAAAAGTGATGTATGATGGTAGAGGAACTATGCAGTTGTAGATGAAAAGCATGCATGTTTTCTGAAAGATTTTGGAACAAATAAATAATTTGTAAGAATTGGGAGATAACAAGAAGATGTATAGCTGCCAGAATGGACTTGTCAGGAGAAGATTATATCAAATCAAGTTCGGTTTCTTTCTCTTACAGTTTCTGAAGTCCTGTGTCCAGCTTTGGGCTCAGTAGTACAGAGACAGTGACAAACTGCTGCATGTCCAGTGAGAGGCCCTGAGAAGGATAAAGGGGTGGAGCACACGAAATGGGAGGGGAGGCTGAGAGATCTGGGTTTGTTCAGCCCTAACAGGAGGAGGTTGGGAGGGCGGGAGGTGGCTCCTACTGCAGTCTTCAACTGCCTGATGGGAGAGTGTAGGAAAGGTGGGGCCAGGCTTTTCTTAGACGCACCAAGTGAACAGTCCAGGGGCAATGGTTGCAAGTTGCAAGAAAGGCAATTCCAGTTACGTATAATGAAACTGTTTGGCGTTTTTTTTAATTTTTTTTTCCTGCCCTGTGAGTAGTTAAAAACGGGAATAGATGGCTCAGAAAGGTAGTGGAATCTCCAGCCTTGGTGACAGAGCTTGGCTGGAGAAAGCCTTGAGCAACCTGATACAGGTAACTCTGCTGTGAGCAAGGAGTTGGACTAGATGACCTTCAAAGGCCCTTTCCAACCTAAATCATACTGTCATTTATGGGCATCATGGGTAGGAGAGAAGGTATGACTCTTAGGTGTCTTGAGTGATAAAACATTAGTCATTATGTTACCTGACTGTTTTTTTTTCCCCTCTCCAAGACAAGAAAAAATGAGCCTTATGAAACTATTATAGAATATAAGTGGAGCTGAAGGGATTATTATGCCAGCTAAGTACTAAGGGGCAGTTCAGTGGTGAAATCGTAGAATCACAGAATGGTTTGGGTTGGAAGGGACCTTAAAGCCCCCCCAGTGCCACCCCCTGCCCTGGGCAGGGACACCTCCCACCACACCAGGTTGCTCTGAGCCCCCTCCAACCTGGCCTTGAACCCCTCCAGGGATGGGGCAGGCACAGCTTCTCTGGGCAACCTGGGCCAGGCTCTCACCACCCTCACAGCAAAGAAGTTCTTCCCCACATCTCATCTCCATCTCCCCTCTTTCAGTGTCAAACCCTTCCCCCTCCTCCTAGGGCTCCCCTCCCTCATCCAGAGTCCCTCCCCAGCTTTCCTGGAGCCCCTTTAGGGACTGGAAGGAAGTACCGGAATGGTCTGGAAAATGTGGAATGAGATACAGTAGGGACATATGTAAGCCACTACTTTTAGACTGTAATAATCAATTTAAAAACAGATGGAAGACAGCTACAGAGTGAGGTGCCTGGCTCCTGTGAGCCATTGAACAAGTCCTAGTCAGTAGTCCCCAGAGGAGGGCAACGGAGCTGGTGAGGGGTCTGGAGCACAAGCCTTGTGAGGAGCAGCTGAGGGAGCTGGGGGTGTTCAGCCTAGAGAAAAGGAGGCTGAAGGGAGACCTTCTTGCCCTCTACAGCTCCCTGAAAGGAGGGTGTAGCCAGGAGGGGTTGGTCTCTTCTCCCAAGGAACAGGCCATGGGACAAGAGGAAATGGCCTCAAGTTGCCCCAGGGGAGGTTAAGGATGTGTACTGGGAACAATTTCTTCCTGGAAAGGGTGGTTCAGCCTTGGAAGAGGCTGCCCAGGGCAGTGGTGGAGTGTAGATGTGGTGCTGAGGGACATGGATTAGTGATAACTTGGCAGTGCTGGGTTAACAGTTGGACTTGATGATGTTAAAAGTCTCTTCCAACCATAATGATTTTATGATTGCTTCAGTGCTGTCGTGAGATTGTATTATTTTTGTCTCCCAGGAGTCATTACCTTTTCTGGAGAGGATTATAAATTATTGGGAGTGGATTTATCAGATCTGTCTGAGCTGGAGAGAGCCCTGGAGGAAGCAGGACTGGACAAGGACATCCCCACCCTCTTCATAGCAGAGGTGGTGCTCACCTACATGGAAAATAGCAGGTCAGTGGATTCATTCTCTGTTAGCTGGGTGGTGTAATGAAAAGAACAACCTTCTTTGTATTGATGTCACCCGGGGCTGGGAGACCTGCTGTCTTGTAACTAAAGCCTCAGGAATTCTGTGGAAGTCCCAAAGAGCTCCTGACATCATAATTGTAATGGGATAATTGACATCCACATGACATCCTAAAAGGGAGGAAAAAAAAGAAGAAGAAAAACCTTGAATGAGTGATTTTTGAGTTTCTTGTTGATCCCTTGAATTCTCTGCACATGTCAGGGAGGAGATGTTCATAAGTTCCCAGCACAGGGTTCTCGTTTGTGTATTTCCTCTGTCAGGAGGCCTTAGTGGCACACTTTATGGTGCTGCAGGGAGATATATTGCCTCTGCCATTTGGTAGATGGGCCCTCAGTTATTTAATTTCTTATGCCCAATCTGCCTGACAGGTCGGATGATGTGATTTGGTGGGCGGCAGAGCGTTTCTCTCGGGTGTGCTTTCTGCTGTACGAGCAGATGCACCCAGAGGACCCCTTTGGACGTGTCATGCAGCAGCATTTTAGCCAGATGAACTCCACACTGAATTCTTTGGCGCAGTACCCGGACTGCAAGGCACAGCAGAGGCGCTTTTTTGAAAAGGTAAATACCTGCAGCTCTAGGGCACACATGAAGCATAATTGACCTGGGAAAGATGGTAACATTAACTAATTTTGGAAGTCATCAGCTGTGTCAGTTACGGGTTGAAGGAAACGGGGCCAAGGCTGAGATGCCACCTTCTCTAGTAGCATGATTAGTCACTTGAAGGTCCTTCCAACCAACTTGCAGCCTACTTTCTGGTATGGGATTAAGGCAAGGTCGGTTCCTCTGAGACTTTTGATGTAATAAATTAAGTTCTTGAGAGCTTTACAGGTAAGAGACCTATCCTCACCAGATTCTGGGCTCATGCTGTTCCAGCTAGACAGTCTTAAAGGCAGGTGTTTAATTTAGGGTCCTTGTTTTCTTGTGTGAAGTGAGTCTCTATCCTTCCAGAGGTAATAATTTTGAGGGGTTTCTATTTTAGGGCTGGACTGAGTGCAGTGTCATGGATATGAATGAGTTTTTCACCTGTTGTACTCCAGAAGATGAGCAGAAAAGAGTGCAAGCTCTGGAGCCTTTTGATGAATATGAGGTGAGCCTCCTTTATTCTGAGCACTATGGACCTGGCTTTGATACGATAAGGGGTCTGCAGTTTCTTGTGTACAAGAGCTGCTGAGGCACAGCTGCTCATGGAGGCAGAAAGGATCTTGAATCAAACTCTGTTAATGCAGAGCCCAGAGGAATGTCTACGTGAAGTATAATCGGAAGAAAACTCTTTTTGGTGTTAGAAAAGCTTCTTGTTCCTTCCTCAGTGAGTAGTCTCTCAGGGAGACGGTCTTGGCACAGCAAACTAGCTGGAGGCATAAAAGATGTTGTAGATGCTAAAAGTTTGCATGGGTCTAAGGGGCGAGTATTTTAACGAAAGAGAAGTCTGTTGAGGATTGCTGAATACGTAATAATACACTTGATGTGAGATTCCTGACTGCAGATGGTTGGGAGCACTCCTGGGAGCAGTAGATGCACTTGTCCTGCTCTCTGCGTTTCTCTAGGCTATTACTGTTTGTCATACAGGTTTCTAGTTTCAGGTACTTTTTGGTCTGACTTTGTACAGCCGTTCCTATATTAACGATTGAAATTTAACTATGACAGTATTCTGTGCTGTTTTTATGTTAACTGCTGGCAAAGTTTGCAGCTACGTAAAGTCTAGAAGAAAAGTGAAAGATACTGAGTCATTTTGAGGTAAATATCCTGTAGGATTCTTACTAGAAGTTTCCCTTTGGATTTTGTGGTTCTCTGTTTATATTTCTCTCTAGAAATGTAGCACTCTGCAGTATGAAAACAATGGGCTTGCATTTATATTGCCAACTTGCAGGATCTGCTCTGCTACATGGATGCAAAAGTGATGACTGAAAGATGCTGCCAGGTTTGCAAAGTGGGGTAGAAATGTCTCTGAGAATTATTGTAGATCAGGGCAGTTGCTCTTACAGGGAGAAAGTAAAGACTTTTTATCGTTGCCCTTACAGAGGAGGTTAACGTGCACAAGTCCAAGCAGAAAAATGTGCATAGGAGTAGGCTGTGTGATACCAGATAACTCCACAATTAGCCTTTGAGAGAAAGTAAGATCCAGGTCTTGACCCACAAACAGAGGATTCTTCCATTTTCAGTATTTATATTCATTTTTGGATATCACTTTTCAAAAGATGCTCTTCTGGTAGAAGTTGGGCCAATGATGCTAATATTGTGGTTTTTTGGCCTTTTATGTTCATGTTTATGCCTTCTAGCTACGCAGTTACCTGATATATCCCACCCTATGGGAATGAACGTAACCAATTCCTTCATGTCTGTAAAAGCCAGAGGTACTATCCCGTACAGTCCTCCTGCTTGGGCTTCTGCCTCTGAGTGATTCCAAGGCCAGGCTGGAAATCATATTTATGTATTATCCGCCAGCAGAGACCAAGTGGCACCTTTGAATTTTTGTGATTTCTTTGGGACCATTTACAGAAAAGACCTTTAAGAAACCTTAATCCCTCTGGTATACAGCCCTTGCTCTTGCCTAGGATCAGAACTGGGAAGCAGAAAGGGAAGCTGATTCAAAAAAAAAAAAAAAAAAAAAAATTCCTCATGCAATGTATAATCAAGCTACGGAACTCCTTGTCACAGCGTGTTACAGACAATAACAGTTTATGTGAGTTCAAAGAGCAACTGGATAGGTTTATGGATGAGAAATCCATCAGGGATTGTTTGATACAGCTTCTTGCTTAGAAAATCCCTGAGCTGTAAATTTTTGAAGGTTGGGGTGAAGCAGGTATTTACACGCCTGCTCTTTCTCAGATTCAACTTTAGTCTTCTGATTTTGGCCACTGTTGGAGACAGTGCTAGGTTCGGCTGGTCTTTGATTTGATCACCTGGCCATTCTGAGATCCTTACGGCTGCTTCCTCTTAAAATTTTGAGGGCAATTGTTTGTTTTTGTTTTTTCCTTTGGGCCTGCTACAGGAATGGCATCTGAAATGTTCTCATTACTTTGTCCTGACTGCATCAAAGGGGATGGAACCTTCCTGGACTCCATTGTTACCCAATATGACAGGTACATACTCACTAGTTGTCATAGAATTCTTTTATCCCGTGCAGGCTTCTCTGAGAGACTTTAGGAGACAGTAAAACCCTGGAAGGAGCAGATGGGATGCTGCCATCTGAGTAGCTTTCTCCATCCTTCTAACAGTGGTTCTGCTGTCCATAGCGTGGCGAGGGCCACCTCCTGACTCTGCTGGGTCTGATCAGTCTCATTCGTTCAGTTTATTGAGCCTTCCAGCCTGAGCAGCTCTTCCTTCTGGTGACACTGGGGATGCTGCAGTGCCAGTCCACCCTGCTGCTCTGTTTGGGGATCCCACAGACTCTCCCTTCTCAATTTATTCCCGCTTCCCTCCACGCATGGCTCTCTAAGCCATTCTATCCTTCCAGTTCCTGAAAGCTTATATTTTACTTCTGCACTATCAAAATGTGGCACTTCAGGGCATGCTCTAGTGGCTGAGATTGCGGGGGTCTTTTGTGTGTATGGTTGGACTCGGTGATCTCAGAGGTCCTTTCCAACCATGAAGGTTCTGTGATTCTGTGAAAGTACTGTTCAGCAGAGCACTCGGGAGCGTGGCACAAAGTTTGTGCTTTGTTATCCTGTGTGTGGAATTGTACGTGTAGTATTTTTGTTTCTGAAATGCTTTTAAATCTGTATGTTGCCTTTTTTGGATGAGTGAATGTTCTCTTATAATAGGACCATTGGAGTTAACAGAGATTATTCATCATGCTTTAGAACTTTATTTCAATGCTTTTGTGAAAGTAGAAAATCTAGAAAGAAACTTTGAAATCCAACTTCCAGGTGTTTGTCCTTTTTCTGCTGTTCTTTGCTATTTAAGTAGCCAAATATTGTCTTCATCAGAAGGGTACTGCTTTTGAAGGTGTTGCAGCGATTCCTGTCTTGCTACAGCAGTTTGAGACGCTGCAGTCTCTTGGCCGGTCTCGCCCCCACCCTGTCAGAGCGGTCTCAGAGCTGTGTCAGGAGCTGGGCAGCAGGGAGCAGAAGCTGGAAGTTGGCGCAGTGGTATTTTAAGCCACTACAGCTTGATTTCTAGGGCACCTCTGGCAACCTGCCTCACAATTTTTTCTTCTTGAAAAGCTGAACAGACTTGATTAATCTCTCGTTTAAAATGTAGTCCTTGGTTCTTGTTTGTGCAGAAGTTCTTTGGTTCTCTTTGGCTTACAGTTCCTCGTCGTGATGGTCCTATTGGGACGGCTGGGAGCATTCCTGTGGCAGCATGTCCAATGCGCTCCGGGATTTCTGGCCTGAGACGTTACGGTCACCACTCTGTTCTTATAAAACCCAACGTGATTCTCACCACTGGAGGTTTTGGGGAGGAGGATGGACATCACTGCCGTATGAGGAATTTTCATGTGCTAATTAAGCATGCAGGCTGCTGGAAAGCTGGCTGCGTAAGAAAGGAAAACCCTGATAAAAGATGGGGTGAGTTCCCATAATGATGGCAAGTTTCTGGAAGACGTTTTTGTACTAACAACAAAATAATGTCTTACGGAAAAGTGATGTCACAATGCAACTGTGCTGGCAGTCAAAGAGATCTGAAGGTTCTGAATAACAAGTGTCGGGTCCTTAGGAAGAATTACTTTACTGAAAGAGTGGTCAGGCACTGGAACAGCCTGCCCAGGGAAGTGGTGGAGTCACCATCCCTGGAGGTATTTAAGAAACGTGTAGATGTGGCACTTCAGGGCATGCTCTAGTGGCCAAGATTGTGGGGGTCTTTTGTGTGTGTATGGTTGGACTCGGTGGTCTCAGAGGTCCTTTCCAACCCAAAGATTCTGTGATTCTGCCCTTGGGTCACACCAACCCCATGGATGCTCCAGGCTGAGGGAAGAGTGGCTGGAGCTGCCCCATGGAAAAGGACCTGGGGGTGTTGGTTAACAGGGGCTGAATATGAGCCAGCAGTGTGCCCAGGTGGCCAAGGAGGCCACCAGCATCCTGGCCTATGTCAGGAACAGTGTGGCCAGCAGGACTGGGGCAGTGACCATGCCCCTGGACTGGGCACTGGGGAGGCCTCACCTTGAGGGCTGGGTCCAGTTTTGGGCCCCCCACAACAGGAAAGATCTTGAGGGGCTGGAGCGTGTCCAGAGAAGGGCAATGGAGCTGGTGAGGGGTCTGGAGAACAAGCCTTGTGAGGAGCAGCTGAGGGAGCTGGGGGTGTTCAGCCTAGAGAAAAGGAGGCTGAAGGGAGACCTTCTTGCCCTCTACAGCTCCCTGAAAGGAGGGTGTATCCGGGGGGGTTGTCTCTTCTCCCAAGGAACAGGCCATGGGACAAGAGGAAATGGCCTCAAATTGCCCCAGGGGAGGTTAAGGATGTGTACTGGGAACAATTTCTTCCTGGAAAGGGTGGTTCAGCCTTGGAAGAGGCTGCCTAGGGCAGTGGTGGAGCCTCCATCCCTGGAGGGATTTCAAAGCCGGGCAAGTGTGGTGCTGAGGGACGTGGGTCAGCGGTGGTTTTTCTTAGTGCTGGGTTAACAGTTGGACTCGATGATCTTAAGGGTCTTTTCCAACCTAAATGATTCTATGGTTGTATAAATTTCATGGGAGAGAGATTGGTGTGAATCGTGATGCTTTGTATCTGTGCAGATGAGCGGTTGTACCACACCGTGTCCTGTCTCTCAAATGGTCTGGCCCTGGTGGTAGGAGGACGAACATCCCCATCAAGTCCAGGCTTGGGAATGTTGTGGCTCAAGTTCCCCGAGACCTGTAGTGCCTCGGAGCCAGAGGACGTTACCGTGGAGCTTGTAAGTGTGCAGCCTGCTGCTGAGCCAGCTGCTTTGCGTTGGAGACACAGCACAACTGAAGTCACATTCAAAGGTAAAAAGCCTGGAAAGAGCGAAAATGGCTGTAGGTATATGGGGGTATGTACAAATTCCAGAATATATGGGGCAGTCCTGTCCAGACAGTGAGGTCTGAAAGGCAGATTGTCATGATGTAGCCTTACTTTTTATGTAGTACAGGCTATTTTGGAAAGAATATGATACTGGTAGATTCGTCACCACTTTACAGAATCCAATTACATTTCATTAAGATTTTGTTCTAGTGGTGGGTTTTTTTTTTTCCCCTAGGTTTAATCTTTATGTTAATGTATTTTTCTTATCATATCTACCCAGTTCTTGTGCCTTTTTTGTTTGCCAAGTCCAAAAGTACTTGTGAGAGGCTTTACAAAATCTTTACAAAAGGGAAAGAGTGAGCAATCTCAGCTGAGTTTCCTGAACTGAGCAACTGACTTGGTTTATCCAACAGCAGGACTTCAGTTCTCTATGCCATTAGTACGTGGTTGATTTGTTACAGAACCTGTACAAGGGATACCTTGGGATAATTACTTCTATTACAGATGAGGATTTATCTGTTTTCCTGGGATAAATAGATGTCATTGTGTTGCTATGATTTATGTACTTACTGTTTTCTAATTTTATTAGTTCTACAGGTGTAATCTTTCTGTTGCTTAAATTTTCATTCCTTGAGTCTATTAGGTATTTTAAAAAACACATTTTATTTTGGTTTTAAGACTGTAGTGTGTGATTTCCATTCAGACCCTAAACATCCAGAGACTACATAAATAAGTGGATGATGAGGGCCTCCTGAATGACCACAAACGTGAAGAAACAGCTTCTTAGTAAAAATATTGTCTTCCATGTGTCTTATAAAAGACCTAGATACAGGCGTAATTCCTTTATCTATGAAGCAATTTCTTGCATTTATTGCTGAAGTCTGGAAATGTTCATCAGGTTGTAGGGTGTCGTAATACATAGTGTATAAAACTCCTGCCTGACTGCATTAATTTCTGTCTTTGGTCAGCTTCCCTTCTGTGCAAAGAGAAATCTTTGGTTTTGTGACATACCAAATTCTAACTTCTCTTTCCATCTGGTTGTCCCTTTTCCGTAGGGGAGAAGTACCTGTTCCTGTATGGCGGCCGCTCTGCTGCAGAGCCTGTGCTTGGGGATTGGTGTTTCCTGCACACTCGGGATCTTTCCTGCGCTGGGGTAAGAACTTAGGGAGGCCCTGGGCAGTAGAAGTTGCCTTCACTTCCTCAGTGTGTGCTGCTGTGTTGGGAGCCCAAATAGTTGCATCTGGGAGGTGCCCAGGTCTTGTCACCTGTGGTGGTCTTGTCCCAGATGTCTGGCACTGAGACTTCCACTCCTGCCCCATGCCCAGCCCTGCTCGCATCTCCCATCTAACTCAGCTCGTGTTCCCAAATTCACTCACGCTGTCCCCCTCCCCAGTAGCCGGCACCCTGCAGACAAAGTGTTTGAGAGCCATAAAGATGTTCCCAAGCTCGGTGGCCCTTCCAGCTCCTGATGGACCCTCACTTGCTCCAGTGGCTGGCACAAAAGGCCCAGGAATGCTCCCCCCAGCTCTGACCCCCTTTGCAGCTCCATCTTCAGCGATGCTCGTCTCTGCAGGGGACAGGATGCAGCACAGCCCTCTCGAGGTGTGCAGTGGGAACCACGAGAGCATGCACCTTCCAGGGGAAGGTTTTGAAGGACTTGTAGCTGTTGAGTCTGGAGAAGATTCAAGATAGCAATAAATCTTCAAATATGTAAAATATAGTTGCAGAGAGGAGAAACAAGTTGTTCTCCATTTTTGCTTTGAGTAGTAGAAGGAATTTGTAGAAAGGGCGACTTCCATTGGACACTGAGAAAAGCTATTAATCTTTGTTGTGGTTTTGGCCGGAGTGACCAGTCAGAACGACAGGTGCCCTCTCCCTCCCTCTCTTAGGAAAAGAGAGGAGAGGAAGAGATAAAAGAGATTTATGAGTTTAGAAAAAAACTAAACTACTTTAATGAAAATATTAATAAATAATGAAATAATAAATAATAAGAAAAGAAAAAAAAAGTATACAGTATAAACAAAACTGTATCAAGCTCCCAGGATGACAATCATATCACCAGCAGACATAGGGAAAAGTCCCAGACTGGACTTGGTGATGGACAGGAGCTGGATTCTGGATGTGGAGTCAGGAATGCTGGGATCGGGATCAAAGGCAGAGGAAGAGACAGGGTCCTCCTCAGACGTTGGCCATTGAAGGAAGAGAGTTCCAGAGGTGACCCTTTGATCCCTCAGCTTTTATACTGAGCATGGGGCAGATGGGATGGAATACCCCTGTTGGTCAGGTTTGGGTCACGTCTCCTGTCCCCTCCTCCCCACAGGTGGGACCCCTCTACACTTTTCCGTTTCCGACCCTCCAACGGGGCAAATAACGGAACTGGCTGACCTTGGTTGTTAACAGCAATGAGGATAAGCAAGGGCCTCTCTGCACACCATTCCTTGGCACGTAGCACAGACATTGTTCTGATCACTCTGAGAACGAGCAGTTTTCTCCACGATACGCCGTTAATTTCAGAGAGTTAGAAGAGGCCTGGCTAAGACGTAAAATCACTGAACAGAAAGTTGGTTCTGTTTTACTTCAAACGGGGACAATCTTGAAGATAGTGAAATGCTGAAATAGACTGCCTGAAGAGGGGAGGGATTCTTGTCACTGCAGACTCTCTGGAACTATTAGCTAGCGATCTGTCCAGATGACAACAGAGATAGTTGAATTTGCTTTAGGAGAAAGAGATGGACCAGGTGGCCCCCGAAATTTTCTCCACAAGTTTGTAAACTTGTGTTTCTCAGGTGCATGTCTTGCATGCACGAATGCAATGAAGTTACCTCTCATAAATGTGCAGGTGTGAGCAACATTAAATATACTGAGGGCCAGAGAAGTGTTGGAGGTCCATGATGAATGGAAACACTTCTGCTTGGCCATCCCTAGAGGAACATGGGTAGGTTAGGGTTTTTTTGATTGTTCCCTATCATGCTTACTCCATTCCCCTCCAGCAACAATAGCAGGAAAGAATGTCACCTCCCACAGGGGCGTGCAACAGGAAGAGATTGTTTAAGAGCCTGGAGGTGAAGACAACACTTGGCTTGGCAAACTTCAGCCTTGGACTTGTGTTTTCCTAGATTCCTGTTGAGGGTCCAGGACCAGAAAGCCGTCACTCTCACAGTGCCTGTAGCTGGAAAGGAGGAGCACTAATTGCAGGAGGTCTGGGAGCAGCTGAGCAGCCCTTGGGTTCAGTTTTCTTTCTGAGGGAGCTTGAAGGTGGCTTTCGGTGGCAGACAGTAGAGACACATCCTCCTCTGATCCCAAGGTAGGTTGAAGGCCTTCAGCAGTGAGTCTTTGGCCTGTCTCTAGCTCCCTCTTACTAATGGAGTTCAACCTCATTTGGAACTCGCAGGTATTCACATACTGCACACGTGCATGATGGAAAACTTCTGCTTGTTGGTGGGGTGTGGTTTCACTCATCTTGTGTGCCAGGCGTCACTGTCGTTGACTTAATAACTGGTCTCTGCGTGGACTATACCATTAATGCGGTAAGCACTGACATTTTTCTTTCAAGGTGAACAGTGTTGTGTGAAGGAAGGTGGTAACTTCAGAGCTGTTCCCTGAAACAGAGTGGGGAATGCAGAGTATGCAAATTTGTGAGTGGAATAAACATACCCCTGAGGTAGAACCTAATTCTGAAGTGCTTTTGCCAACTCGGAGAAAATCATAGTGTTAAGAGAGGGAGAGTGAGTGCACAGGAGACTGGAGGGCACAGAGCTGCTCTGTTGCAGACACGGGGGGCACAATGCAGCTTGGGCCCAAGCAGAGCACTTTCAGGATGTCTGTGGAAGAAGAGAACAGATCAAACCAGAGCCTCAGTTAGTCTTTATGGAGGTCTGTGGTATAATTTAATTAGAAACTTCATGGGGGAAATTGCTGCATGCTCTAGCTGCTGCCTGAAGTATGAGAAGAAAACGGCGTGGACATACTGGAAACTCCACTTAAACACAAGCAAATGTTTGACTGTAAGGGTGATTGACCACTGAAGAGGTTGCTCAGAGAGGCTGTGGTGTCTCCATCACTGGACATACCCAAAACCTGAAGGGGGAAGGTACTGAGCACCCTGCTGTAGCAGAGCCTGCTCTGAACAGGGGGGGTTGGACGAGGTGATACTCAGAGGTCCCTTCCAACCACAACCGTTCTGTGACTAGTCTCTGATTCGGTACAGAACAATCATACAGGTGATGTCACAGAGCTGGATACTCTGGGCAAAAGTTAGCCTAAATCTGTGAGTAGCCCTCACCTGTGATAATACTGCCTGGAGTACAAGAAAGACACGAAGCTGTTGGAGCGGGGCCAGAGGAGGCCCTGGAGATGCTGGGGGGGCTGGAGCTCCTCTGCTGGGAGGACAGGCTGAGAGAGTTGGGGGCGTTCAGCCTGGAGAAGAGAAGGCTCCGGGGAGACCTTAGAGCCCCTTCCAGTCCCTCAAGGTGGGGGGCTCCAGGAAAGCTGGGGAGGGAGTTTTTACAAGAGCATGTAGTGGTAGGATGAGGAGTAATGGCTTCAAGCTGAAAGAGGGGAGATTGAGCTGAGATGTGGGGAAGAACTTCTTTGCTGTGAGGGTGGTGAGAGCCTGGCCCAGGTTGCCCAGAGAAGCTGTGGCTGCCCCATCCCTGGAGGGGTTCAAGGCCAGGTTGGAGGGGGCTTGGGGCAACCTGGTCTGGTGGGAGGTGTCCCTGCCTGTGGCAGGGGGTGGCACTGGGGGGGCTTTAAGGTCCCTTCCCACCCAAACCACTCTGATTCTGTGAGAAAGCTTCTGTTCCTTGACAAGTTTTTATTTATCTTAAATGTATGTCTTTATGTAAAAGGGTTTGTTTTTTATAATGGGCAGTATGGGTGCCTCTGGCTGACCTTGCAGCATTTTCCTGAGGACATAAAGCATGAAGTATACTTAAATGTAGTTTTGTTTTTTCTTACTCTCTGTAGTAGAAGTTGTAAGTGGCATAGTATCCTTTACATAAAATAAACTACTCTTGTTGGATAGCAGTGAGGACAGGTATAGTTATAGTAAAGTTGTATCTAAAAGAAGAGAACTTCTTTGTTTACATTGAGTAAGTGGCTGCAGGTGTGTCGGTGTGAATGCCAAAGGCTGACATGGATTCAAAAAGCAACTGGCTGTATTCTTGGAAGGAAGAATATTAAGGTTCTGGGAGTACGAGGACATTCTTTCCCATTGAAAACCAAGGGGACGGCAGGTTGTTGGGTGGGTGGCAGGTACCAGAGGAGTGTGTCATAGTTTCCTTGTTCCCGTGTTCTCTAGTGTCCGCTTTTGCCCACATTTGTGGGTGGTATAGTGGACTAAATGGCCCTAGATGGGATCCAGTGTGGCCATTCTTACCTCTCTAATGAAGGTACGATGTGAAATATCTCTGCAGCGTTCTATGAGGGTGTTGCAATCCTGCGTGTTCAAAATTACCTTTCCTTTTTTAGGAGCATCTGGAGTGGCCATTAATGCTACATAACCATAGTAGTGTCTTCCTGCCAAACGAGAAGGAGTTGGTGCTTATTGGCGGTGGTGGGAACTGCTTCTCCTTTGGGACACACCTGAACCCAGAGCCTGTCTCGTTGAGCCTCAGCAGTATCCTGGCCAGCCACTGACTGGGACCAAACAGGACTCAGCCGTGCTGCTGCATGTGGCAAGACATCTTACTTGTAGGTCCAGGAGCAGCAAAACGTTTCCACAAAGGCTTTGTGTCCAGAATGCTTTTGTAAAGGTGGGGTTAGGAGGGACAGTTATGGCCTGGGGTTGCACACCTCATCTGCTGCTCCTGTGCTTGTTCTTCTGTCTTTATTGAACAGTACTTTAACTCTGTTGATTCTGCATCAGCTAACATTTGAAGTCTTCTTCTGTGCTTGGAACAGTGTTTGAGCACAACATTCAAACGAGGATGATCTTGAGAAGAGACATGCGCTTCTGTCTAGATGTATTTTATACAGAATGACCAAATTAGTCCGGGGAGGTTTTTGTTTTGGGGAAAGCCCCATGGAAAACGACTAGACAGAGACTCCTTGGAGCATCAACTAGAAAAGGAGAAAGGGAGATCTCTAAAGCGGTTCCAAAATTGGTTGAGGCTGTCGATTTGGATCCCCAAATCCAGGCATCTGAAAATCAGATTGCCTTTGGAGTCTTCTGTGAGAGAAGGTGTCTCTAACCGTGTGAAATGAAGGAGGTGGTGGAATAACCTCCGTGGCTCTTTGTGGCTTCTGCTGGCTGTGCCAGGGGCACACAAAGGCCAGTGCGGGGCCTGGAGCGTGCCCAAGGGGCTGGCAGAGGCGGGAGCGGGACAGTCCCTGGGTTCCGTGTCCCACCCAGCTCCCTCCTCCTGCGGTTGGGAATGGCCGGTGTCCGGCATCCAGAGGAGACTGGGGAGGTCCTGGGGCTCGGCAGGGCCTCAGCGGGGGAGCGTGTAAATTGCGGGGCTGCAGGTGCAGCGGTGGGGGCGAGCGGTGCCCCACGTTCCCGCTGGGCTCCAGCTGCAGGGCTGGGCCGGGCCGGGAGGCCGATGGCGACGGCCCCTCCGTGCAAAGGGGTGGCTGCCGGTGGAGGGGCCGGTGCTGCCCCGCCCCGCCCCGGGTGGCCCTGGAGGGGCCGGCGTGAGGCGGGGGAGAGCGGAGCGGTCGCGGGGCTGCGGGTGCACCGAGGGAAAAGGTGAGGGGGACTGCGGGATGGAGCGGCGGGGCCCGTGACACAGGCGTGGCGCGGGGGGGGACCGCGCTGTGTCGGAGCCGGCGGCGGGGGCTACCCGGGGCCGCGCTGGGGAGCGCAGGGCAGCAGCGGGGGACAGTGTCCCCGCAGGGTCCGGCAGCGGCGCCGGCTGCCTCGCGCGGAAGGGCGTGAAGTTTCCGGTCGGCCATACTGCTCCCCTGGGGCATGCCGGGAGCTGTAGTCCGATGCACAGGGTTTCCGGTCGGCCATACTGCTCCCCTGGGGCATGCCGGGAGCTATAAATTTTGCGGTCCTGCCTGCTGTATGGCTGCATTGGTCTCGGGCGTGTGCGGCGCAGAGTAGCCCTTGCTACCGCCGCGGCCCCCGCGGCGCGGGACGGGGGGTACTTTTCTTGCTGGTTTCGTGTGGTTTTCTGCGGGCTTCCGTGTGCGGCCGCTGCCCGGCAAGCGCATGCGCGGTGGGTGCCGCCCGGCGTCCCGATGGGGGCCGCGCGGTTCGGGCCCGCGCATGTGCAGTGGGCAGAGCCGCGGCCGTTGCTGCCGCGGCCGTTGCTGCCGCGGCGAGGCGACCCGGAGGCGGTGTTGCAGCGCTCGCTGCTGCCGCCTATGGAGCGACCGCGGTACTGCAGGTGTTCCACAGGGCCCCAGCGCCGCGCCTCCTCCCCAGGTGGGTGGCAGCGGCGGCCCAGGGGGCTCCGGCGGCGGCAAAGGGTGCCGGGCCGGGGCGTGTTGCGGGGGGGGATCCGGGTAAACAAACGAGGGAGCTGTGTGGCTTTGGGCTCAGGAGCAGGGGTGGAGTCCGGCGTTTTGGGGCCTTGAGCAGAGGCTCAGCAGCTGGGTTTTGGGTCTCAGAAAGGGGCACTAAGTGATGTGGTTTGGGGGCCAAGAGCAGAAGCTGTTTTGGCTGGTTTTGCAGAGGGGGGTCAGGAGGGCGTTGGGGGCTGCGGGGGAAAGCAGGGGCTGGGCGGGGTGCGGGGAGGCTCCCCGGAGGCGGAGGGTCTGGTCACGTCGGACCCCGAAGTTCAGCTGAACTCAATGTCTGAGGTGGTCTGTGGGGGGAAAAGGTGCTTTTCAGACCCCGCACGCCCTCTTCGAGTCCAGCTCTTCTTTGTGCGCTGCTTAGGATATTAAGTAATTAGTCATTGAAACTAATCCATATTTATGTTGTGTACAGCAGAGGAATGGGCTGCTGGGGACCCCAGGAAGTGCAGCGCAGGCAAGCGCCGAGCAGTGGCCCAGGGATGGGCAGACGCAGGCACCGTGGAGCGAAGCCAGAGGAGGCCCCAGCTGGTCGGGAGCTGGAGCACCGGAGGACAGGCAGAGGGGCCGAGGGTGCGGGCTCTGCTCAGCCTGGAGAAGAGGGAGCACAGGGGCAGAAGGCTGCTGTGACGGTGTTGGCTGGGGCCTGCCACGGCCTCCGTGAGGGGGTAGCAAGCGATGCCCCAGCCAAGTCAGAGTCACAGCACAGCCAGACACAGCCATGGCAGAACCGGCCCTGGCCGGGTCACAGACACAGCACAACTGGGCAGAGCCAGTGCCAGGCGTGGGCATCTCCATGGCTCTATGATGGGGTCACAGCATCATGCCTGGTGGCCATGGTGACCGTGGGATATTTAAGGAGCAGGAGCCCTGGGATGCCCACACCCGGGAGAGCAGCTCCCTCTGGAAGTAGCAATTTCCCTGGGTGCCAGCGGCAGATCTACGGCCAAGGATGCCGAAGATGCTAATGAAAAGGCAAACGCCCACTCCCAGCCCGACAAGGGGCTGCCGAGCCAGCAGAAGAGGCACCAGGTGAGGGACCGGGCAGGAGGTGGTGGGACGGGGCTGCACAGGGCTGCCCCCCTTGGAGCCGGGGCTGGGCTCGCTGTCAGCGTGGGGGCCACTGTGCCAAGGCAGCCCCCTCCATCCCACACCTTCTCCTCCTCCCGCCCAAAGGTGGCCCACAGGCTGCCAGAGGCAGCGCTGCAGGGCAGGCAGAGCCCGGCCTGGTCCCTCCATTGGGACAGGCTGCCACAGCTCCCCTGGCCAGAGACCTTACTGGCCACAGGGAGCCGCCGCACACAGACAGAGAGCCTGCGGGAGATGGGGCCAAATGTCTTTCCCAGCCCGGGAGCTGCCGATGGGCAGGTGGGAGGTGCAGGAGGAGAAAGGGGGGCTCAGCCCCTGTCACAAGCTGGGCCCCATGTGCCGTGCCTGGCAGGCTGAGTCCAGGCGTGCCAGGGGTGCTCCCGGGTGTCACTGCAGGGCGACCACTGCTCTCCCAGGGGGATGAGCGCTGTCCTGGGGGCTGGTGGGGGATCCCGGCCACAGGAGCTCTTCTAGATGGGATGCAGGGACAAGGGCCGCAGTGACACAGCCTCTCTCCTCGTCTTCTCTTGCAGATGGACAGTGTGGCGCACAGGGAGTCACTGCAGGGCGACCACTGCTCTCCCAGGGGGATGAGCACTGTCCTGGGAGCTGGTGGGGGATCCCAGCCACAGGAGCTCTTCTAGATGGGATGCAGGGACAGGGGCCGCAGTGACACAGCCTCTCTCCTCGTCTTCTCTTGCAGATGGACAGTATGGCGCGCAGGGAGTCACTGCCCTGCAACAGGGTGGTGCTGCAGGAGGAGACCTCCCCCCAGCGAGGCAGCAGCACCCACAGCTCGGCTGCAGGGGCCCGCCAGCACCGGCTGCAAGCTGCCACCTCTGCTGGCAGCTGCCTTGGCATCGCCTGCCGGGGGCTGGGAAACGGCCAGCAGTGTGGCAGCCAGCGGCCACTGACAGCCGGTCCCACCAGCTTGGGACATCTGCAGCGAATGGGGCAGAGCTGCGAGGCTGAGGAGGGTGAGGCTTTCCCCGCTCAGCCCCACAGCCGACACCGCAGCTGTGCAGCACACTGCCTGGTGCATCACCAATGAGGTCCTGGGCAAAGTTTTCAGAGCAAGCCTGGGACCCAGCCAGCGGCACTGTGGGACCTCACACACAGCAGGGCCATGGCCATCACAGCAACAACAGGGGAGGTGTTGATGGCCAGTGGTGGCAAGGCCCCCACAGCTCGGTCCATGCCTGAGCCCTGTGAAGCCTGGGGCACCGCTGCTGCCAGCAGGGCCCCTGCGCCAGCTTCCCCGGGCAGGGACACAGGGCCAGGGCGCCGGGGACAAGAGACAGTGTACAACCCAGCAAGGTTAGCACTGTGTGTCAACTGCAACCTCAATGAGAGGTTGCTGTGGACACACCACAGGAGCTTTGTGGAAGAGCCATCCATCCTGTCCATCAAGATGGAGCCCCTGAAGGAGCTGGAGAGGAGCTTCCTGACCCCCACCAGGCCCAGCTGGGACCAGCTCAGGGATGACATCCTGCAGTGGAAGCGGGACAGCCCAGAGGAAAAGGCAGGGCCTCTGGCCAAGGAGGAGGAGTGCGGAGACCACTGTGACAAAGAGCTGTCCCAAAGGGAAGATACCAACATACGCAACATCTGCATCAGCTCCTCAGTCCCGGAGCTCTTCCAGGACCCCAGTGTTGGTCCCCAGGAGAGGCCCAGCAGCCTGGACATAGAGGAGGCAGACCTGCAAAGAGAGTCTCCTGTCCTAGCTAGACACCGCTCGCCTCTGCCTCCCGCAACAGAAGAGGAGGCCTGTCCTGGCCTTTGGCGAGCAGGACCCAGAGGCAGAGAGCCAGGAAGCTCCCCCATACACCCCCCCCAAACTATGAGGATGAGGCTCTGCAGGACGCAGCCTTGAGCGTTGTGAGGGAGGCTGTGATCAATGCTCTGCTCGTCACCCAGCGCAAGCGGGCACAAAGCATGGGTGCAGCAACAACAGCAACAGCACCCGCAGGACCTCAGGACACCGAGTCTCCCTTGACTGGAGAGGCTCGGGGAGAGGCCAGCACAGCCCTTCTTGTCCCAGCGGAGGGTGAGCATGAAGCAACCATGGCTTCTCCCACGTCTGAAGATGATCACAAAACCTCTGAGGATGCTCTGCAGGAGACAGCCCTGTACATGGTGATGGAGATTGTGGGCAAGGCTGTGCTTGTGACCCAGCAAAACCAGGCACAAAGCATGGAAACCAAAACAGCAGCAGCACCACGTCCAGGACCTCGGGACACAGAGTCTCCCTTGGGTGAAGAGGCCAGCACAGCCCCTCTCATCCCAATATCAGAAAATGAAGGGGATGCAGTGGCCTCTCCCATGGCTCGGGACCTTCCGCACCAGGTGAGGTGGGCGCGGGGGCCGGCATCGGGCATCCCGAGGTGCTGGGGGCAGGCGCAGCCCCCAGGCTGTGAGCGGCGGGAGATGCCAGGTATTCTCTGTGTCGTCCCGCTGACATCCCCTCCCTCACCTGCCCGTGCTCTTCCTCTCCCTGTGCAGGTCCCCTCCGAGCGCAGAGAGGAGGCACAACCCTCCTTTGGCCGCAGGGACGTGGCCGAGGATGTCCCAGGTGGGTCCCCAAGTAGAGAGCAGCTTGGCCCAGCCACCTCTCCCTGGGGAAAGCCCTGGGTGGCCAGGGGCTGGCAGAAACTTGCCCATTGCCTCTCCGGCCTCTCACCTACGCCTCTCTTTCCCCCCACAGGCATCGCCACCCTCCTACACACCCAAGCTAAACAGCAACGGCCCTCCCTCTTCAGGCGGGCCCTGTGGGCTCTGCGCAGGGCTTTCCGCTGCTCCTGCATCATGGGGCAGGAGGAGCAGTAGCCACAGCCGCCAGCTGTTTGCCCGCCTGGGCAAACCTTACTTCCCTCCATTTATTTTGTCTTCCTGAATGCACAGTCTCCTATTTCTGCGTGCTATCTATTAAATGATACTGTGAAAATAATTGTGTGCTAAAAGAGGGGAAAAACTGTTCGTAAGAGTTCATGTGTTCAGAAGAAGCAGACTTTGTTTTGCTGATAAACGCTTTATGCTTTTAATGCATTTAAAATGATAAATTTTAAAAATCTCTTGCGGTAGTACTCAAAAGCCTTACTGAGATACTGGCACCTGTGCTAAAAGAGGTCAAAGAAGAGGCGTGGACAAACAGGGACAAGCTGGCGGCGTTTCTGCCTGTTTTCCAGGCTTTGCCACCAAAAAAGGAGCATCAGCAGCCTTGTCACTGGTGACGGCGAGTCCTGACGTGGTTTTGGTGAGTCGAGCGTTCCAGGAACGTCCTTTGTCCGTAGCCTACAGTGTGCCATTTTGACTTCGGTCGGAAAGAGACGTTCCGCAACGGAAATGCTTCTCATTTCTTTTCTCATGCCTTTTATCGTTTACACCCTGACTTGTTTAAACTGCAACTGCCAAATAGCTCTAGCAGACTGCTGATTAGGTGTACTTAAGCAGTTAGGTATTTGTTGTACTTGTTTAAAGAAAGAGGCGACTGAACCTTACAGGATCTTTCCCAATTATTTCGATGGAGTGAAGTACTTGATTTCTGCCTGGCTTCCAGTGGCGCGTTTCCCCATCAGTCCGGTAGCACCTCTCCCGGGCAGTGCCACCAGGCAGATGTCCACCCTGGTTTTGTAGCGCACAAAAAAATATCAGTCAAATGATAACTGTGTGTTTTGGAGATGGACAGTGCGATGGTATCGGTGCACAGCTGTGCAAGCTCAATTAGTGCCAAAGGCAAGTCAAACACTTCTACGGTATCAGTGTTTTTATTGAATGTATATAAAGACAGGCACACCTTTTCAGCATGAAGCGAACGACCGAGCTTTGCTCTTTATTGTTCCCTGTGCTCTTCGAGGTTTCACCCTTCCCTCTCAGCCGCATTGACTAAGCGAGCGAGAGGAGCAGCAGCAGCGTGAGGGCTGTAGCTGCAGCGCTGGGTCCCTCAGCGTCATTCTGGTCACGGCACTGCTGGGTCCTGCCCATCGCAGGGTGATCTCCCTGCACCGCACTGGGAGGAAGGGGCCAGGCGTTTCCCTGCACCAGCCAGAGGGTTCACCGTTACGCTAAGAACGTGTTCAAAATGGCATCAATTAGTCTATGCACTGACTTTTAAGAGCCCACATGGCTTTGGCAGGCCATGCCGTAGCGGAGCTGTTTCCCCAGAACCCTCCTGTAGCTCAGCTCCTGTCCTGTCCCTCGGTCGGAGGGAATTCCTCTACTCTCTTCAGTGCTATTTTGTTTGATGATGCTGAACTACAGTTGGGGATTGTTGTTTTGCAGGTGCCTCGTTGTCCGCGTCTCGGGCTGCTCAATAGATGCCCCAGCCCAGGTTTGCAGCCGGTGGTGAAGCCGCCCGAGGGGAAGGGGCCAGCCCTGCATCTGGTCGTTTGGTCACACGGGGTTCCCCCCTAAAAGAGGTGGGTCACAGTCCCAAAACGTCATGGGGAGTGTGTGTGGGTGCGGGTGTTAAAAATAACAAAAATGAGTGTGAGGTGTGAGAAACGCTCGCTCACAAGTAGAATGTAAAGAGCACAAAGTCTTCGAAGCAAAGATATAAAACATTTTTTAACAACAACAGAAACGTTCACACGAGCTGAAGAGCGTCTCAAAGGGAAGCACACCCAGCTGTAAAACTTCACATATTTATACCGTCTCCCCCGTCACCCGATCTCCCGTCCCTTTTCCCATTGGTTTGATACTTTAGGGCTCACATTCTCTCGCAATCCATTGGCCTATCACAAGCCTAATTTACATTCTTCCCTTTTAAGGAGTTGTTGTTCTAAGTTACTTGACCCGGCTTCAGGTGTCCTCACAGCCAACCTCCCCCACGTCATCCCTCCCTGCACAAAATGGCTGGAACTCATGAAATGGCTGAAGCAAAATCCCCGCATCCGTTTCCCACACAGGTGTTGAACTAGAGAACAATCTCTCACTTATATATAGGCGGAAAAATAATATTTATGTATATAAAACGAGTTCAGAATAAAACCCTCTATCTCTCTATATAAAACCCTGTCTATGATTCTGTGGTTCTGTATTACAAAAAAGTCCTTAGAATACAAAAATATATTAAAAAATATTTATAGACAGATCTTAGTGTCAAAATAGATGTCTAAGCAGATAGTTTAAGTAGATAGTCTACATAATAAGCGTTAATGTCTAAGTAGTTCTAAGCTTAAACAGATGTTCTATTTAAGTGTAAAACGATAACATATTTTCCCTAAATCTCTCTCTCTATCTATCTATCTATATATATACATTTGTAAATGGATACAGAGGTGTAAATGCCTGTGCTATATAAGGTTCTAAACTGCAAAGAAAGCCTAGGGATAGAAAGGATTTAAAACCCGCCCCCCCCCCCCCAATCTCTCTTGAAGGCGTAAAAGCGCTTTCAAAAACTGCCCCTTTTCCCCCTTTTCCACTCCCAGTTTGAAGCCCCCCCCAAACAGGGGCCTTCCCCCGTGGGGCTGCGCACACTGAGCAGGAGCTGCCGCCGTGGCACAAAAGTACCTGATTCTGGGACTGCACTGGGGAAAACCCCCAATTTTTTGGGAAAAATAAATACTCCCAATCTGGGGCAATGGCTGTGGCTGCCCGGGCTGCGAGCGGGGACAGGGCAGAGAGCGGGAAGCCCTGCCCGCCGGTAAGTGGTTACGGTCCCTGGGTGGAGGGAAGCGGGCTGAGAGCGGTCACCGCTCATCACCCCGGGGAGGTCTCAGAGGGGGACAAGGAAGGGGGCACAGGTGCCCGGCAGCCAAAGGCCGGAGCTGCGGGTGGGCAGCCGCGCGTGGGCAGCGGCCCTGCCTCAGGGCCCCCCTGGCCACGCCATGTGCGGTTCTGCAGAGCAGAGGCCGGGGCTGCGCTGGGTCCGAAGGAGAAGGGGACACACACACACCCCCCCCCCCCGGAGCTCCAACGGGCTCCCTGCCATCTGGAATGGGTTCTGTGCTGCCCGCCCCCGAGAGCGGCCGTTAGCGCTGCGGTACCATCTCATACCGTGCCCCGGGGCACCCAGAAGTGCCAGTCAGTCCTCCGCAGGGCAAGCTTTATGGTCCCTCGGGCCTCCGGGACCCCAAATGTTCCCCATCAATCCTCCGGAAACCAGTATCAGTCCTCCGAAAACCTGTCTTTACGGCCCTGCGGTGGGCAGGGTCCCTCTGGTCAGGGAGCTCATTCTGCTTCGGGGTGACCCTGGCATCGGAGCTCTGCTGGGCCTTCAGTTGGCTGCAGCTTTGGGGCTGGCTCAGCTGTTGGGGCAGGTGCGGTTGAGCATTTAGAGGAGCAGAGGTAAGCTTGAGGTAAGACCTTCAGGACCACTTAAGGTTCAGCGGTATCTATAGGAGAAAGTAGACTTTTATGCTGATTTTTTTTTTTTTTAATTTTTTATATATTTATGATGAGCTAACGAGCGTTCGGGGGTGAGAACGGTTAATTAGTATGCTTTTACTTATTCCGGGTACACTGTATTTTCCTGGAATTCCTGACTGTATTGAGGACGGATTCTTTTTTCCCCCCAGTTTTGCTGTATCCTGTGTAAGTTGCTGCCATCGTTTCTCTTAAAAGGGGAGGTTATCTGGCAGGGCTTGGGGTGAGCATCTTGTATGCATCTGTACATGGAGTTTTAGCGTTTCTCAAGAAAGCAGCAGAGAAGTAAGGCATAGTGTCTTTCAGGGTATGGGACGGTTCATCACCGTTCCCCTTTGCCCACAGAGTACCACGGTGTCCCTCGAGCTTTTGCAGCTTGCGGCAGCCCCTCATAGATTGTGTCCGGGCACCAGTTATTTTGTGGGTGTGTAGCAGAGCCCAGAGTCCGTGGGAAGGCAAAAGACGGGAGGTGCCCACAGAATGCAGGGCACGGCTGGGAAGAGCAGCTCCCGAGGAGCAGTTGACGCAGGGAGTTCAGGGTTCAAATGCAGGACGGGAGCTGTGGGGAAGAAGTGGGGTGAAGCAGATGAAGATGCACAGAGCCAATCGGGTGCCGCTTTTCTTGCGTTAACAAGCTAAAAGCGTGGATCGGCCTTGAGTCACGGAAGCTTCTGGATGGACCTCATCTGCAGCATTGCTCCTGGCTGCCTGAGCAGCTCTGCTCTCCAGCCATCCGTCTCTAGGGAGTGGAACTTCTTCCCCGCATCCTTACGCTCTTAGGTCTTGAAGCCAGGCTTCCTGTGCATACATCATCTCAGATTTGAGAGTCACTTCTTGTCCCGGCCATGACGTTCTACTCACTTTCTGGGTGAGAAACAGAACGTCCTCATGTCGGGCACCATCCCTGGAGTCTCGAACGCCTGTACTCATCAGCATAGTCCCAGTCGGGTGCTGCCTTTCTTGCATTACAAGCTTAAAGTGTGGATCGGTTTTGTGTCTCAGAAATTTCTGGTTGGTTCTCAGTTGCCAAGTTGTTCCTGGCTGCGTGAGCGGCTCTGCTCCCTACCTGTCAGTCTTCAGGGACTGGGACTTCTTCCCTGCATCCTTAATTCTTAGGTCTTGAAGCCTGGCTTCTTGCGCATACATCATCTCGGTTTTGAGAGTCACTTCTTGTCTTGGGCCATGACGTTCTACATTTAGCTTCTGGGGTTTCCCTAGAGCCTCTTCACATCACCCTTATGCCCCCGCAGGTCTTCTTGCCCAGTGGTGAGTTCCAACCAGGTGTCATTCTTCTGGCTGAGAGTTTTCTCTCAACCTTTGATGAGGCGTGTTGTTTGTTGTGTTGTGTGTAGCGTCGGTCTGGGCTTGTGTGTGTTTGGCGTGGAGCCGCCCTGCCCGGGGGTGTAGAGTCAGGGGTCGGTGGAACAGCGGTAAGAGTCTGTGGTTAATACGTGGATCTGGTAGACTATTGAGGCAAAGGTGGTACAGTCAAGTCAGATCAAGCAGCCACCAGCAGGTTCCAAGAGCAGCTCTTCAGTAAGTGTTTTTTGGGATGAGCAGAGCTATGTGGGAGGGGCTGTTCAGCGGCAGTGAAGCAGATCGCATCTCCAAGATGTTAAGGCCGCTTTGTGCGAGGTTTAACGTTTGTGGGAGCGGCAGAGATGACGTGAGATGAACCGACCGCAACCCCCGTTCCCTGTTACCCTGCCTTGCTCAGGGGTAGGATGTAGAGAAGTCAGGAGTGGCGATGAGCACAGGAAAAGAGAGAGGGGTGGCGGGAAGGTGGTTTTTAGATTTGCTCTTATTTCTCATTATTTGACAACAAATTAAATTAATTTCCCTAAGCTGAGTCTGTTTTGCCTGTGACAGTAATTGGGGAGTGATCTCTTTGTCCTTATCCCGACCTACAAGCTTTTTTGCTATATTTTCTCCCTCTGCCTTGTTGAGGAGGGGCAGCGATAGAGTGACTCGGTGGGCACCCAGCAGCCAGCCTAGGGTAACCCTCCCACAGGTTACTTCTATCAGGCTCCCTGTCCCTATTCTTTAATTCTTCACTATGTTTCTTGTCCCCCATCGTTTTTCATAGAATCATAGAATTGCCTAGGTTGGAAGGGACCTTTAAGATCATCTAGTCCAACCATCAACCCAACTCTGATAAAAACCATCACTAAACCATGTCTCTAAGCACCATGTCAACCTGTCTTTTAAGTCCCTCCAGGGATGGTGCCTCAACCACTTCCCTGGGCAGCCCATTCCAAGGCTTAATAACCCCTTCAGTGTAAAAATTGTTCCTAATATCCCTTCTGGACCTCCCCTGGTGCAACTTGAGGCCGTTTCCTCTTGTCCCATGGCCTGTTCCTTGGGAGAAGAGACCGACTTCCCCCCGGCTACACCCTCCTTTCAGGGAGCTGTAGAGAGCGAGAAGGTCTCCCCTCAGCCTCCTTTTCTCCAGGCCGAACACCCCCAGCTCGCTCAGCCGCTCCTCGTAAGACTTTTTCTCCAGACCCCTCACCAGTTCCATTGCCTTTCTCTGGACACACTCCAGCACTCCAATGTCTTTTTTGTGGTAATAGGCCCAAAAGTGGACACAGCCCTCGAGAGTGGGGAGGAGGGGTGGGGGGCGCTGAGGAGGCCCTGCATGGGGCTGGGGTACGGAGGAGCTGAGGGGGGGTGTTGCAGGGCCACAGGGGGGTGGCTGGGCTCGGCTCCCTGCAGGTTCCCTTCGGCCTGGGGGTGCGGTGCTAGCAATACCGGAGAAACAAAGCCCAGAACGGTGGTAAGTAAGTTTGCAGATGACACCAAACTAGGTGGGAGTGTTGATCTGCTTGAGAGTCGGCAGGCTCTACAGAGGGACCTGGACAGGTTGGATCATTGGGCCAAGGCCAATGAGATGAGGTTTAATAAGGCCAAGTGCCGGGTCCTGCATTTCGGTCACAACAACCCCAGGCAACGCTACAGGCTTGGGGAAGAGTGGCTGGAAAGCTGCCAAGCAGAAAAGGACCTGGGGGTATTGGTGGACAGCCGGCTTAACATGAGCCAGCGGTGTGCCCAGGTGGCCAAGAAAGCCAACGGCATCCTGGCCTGTATCAGGAATGGCGTGGCCAGCACGAGTAGGGAGGTGATCGTGCCTCTGTACTCGGCCCTGGTGAGGCCTCACCTCGAGTGCTGTGTTCAGTTCTGGGCCCCTCACTACAGGAAGGACGTTGAAGTGCTGGAGTGTGTCCAGAGGAGAGCCACCAAGCTGGTGAGGGGTCTAGAGAACAAGTCATATGAGGAGAGGCTGAGGGAACTGGGCATGTTTAGTTTGGAGAAGAGGAGGCTGAGGGGGGACCTCATTGCCCTCTACAACTACCTGAAAGGAGGGTGTAGAGAGGTGGGTGTTGGCCTCTTCTCCCAAGTGAATAATGGCAGGACCAGAGGAAATGGTCTGAAGTTTAGATTAGATATTACGAAGAATTACTTTACTGGGAGAGTGGTCAGGCACTGGAACAGCCTGCCCAGGGAGGCGGTGGGGTCGCCATCCCTGGAGGTATTTAAAAAACGTGTAGGCATGGCACTTCAGGGCATGCTCTAGTGCCCGAGATTGTTGGTTTGTGTCTGTTTGTGGGTGGGGTGGGCTGTGGTTGTGGGCGTTTGTTTCGGTTTGGTTTTGGTGTTTGGTGTTCTGGGATTTTTTTGGTTGGTTGGTTGGTTTTTTTTGTTGGTTGGACTCGATGATCTCAAAGGTCCCATCCAACCAAAACTATTCTGTGATTCTGTGATTGTGTGATAAGAAAGCGGTGCCCGGGCTGTGCCGGTGCCACCCCCCCGCAGGGCCGGTCCCTCCACAATGTCCCAGCGCTCCCCGAACCTGGCCGTGGGGCCCTGGGGGTGCCAGGCTGTGGGGTGGCTGCGCTCCCCCCACCCCTCGGCATGGCCCAGGGAGGATGCAGAGGGAGTGGGGAAGCAGAAAGGGTGAGCTGCTTTGGGGCCCGACACGGAGACCAGGTCTTGTGCTCCCGGGGCTGGCAAACAGGCTCGTGTGGCTGGTTTTGGAGCTTCAGAAAGAGAAGGAGTCGTGTGGCTTTGGGCTCAGGAGCAGGGGTATTTTGGGGACTTGAGCAGAGGCCCAGCGGCTGGGTTTTGGGGCTCAGAAAGGGGCACTAAATGATGTGGTTTGGGGGCCAAGAGCAGAAGCTGTTTTGGCTGGTTTTGCAGGGACGGGGCAGGAGGGCGTTGGGGGCTGCGGGGGAAAGCAGGGGCTGGGCGGGGTGCGGGGAGGCTCCCCGGAGGCGGAGGGTCTGGTCACATCGGACCCCGAAGTTCAGGAGGCCGGCACGCACCCGCCTGAACTCAATGTCTGAGGTGGTCTGTGGGGGGAAAAGGCGCTTTTCGGACCCCCGCACACCCTCTTCGAGTCCAGCTCTTCTTTGTGCGCTGCTTAGGATAGTTGTTACGTAATTAGTCATAGAAACTAATCAATATTTATGCCGTGTACAGCAAAGGAATGGGCTGCCGGGGACCCCAGGAAGTGCAGCGCAGGCACGCGCCGAGCACTGGCCCGGGGATGGGCACCATGGAGCGAAGCCAGAGGAGGCCCCAGCTGGTTGGGAGCTGGAGCACCGGAGGACAGGCAGAGGGGCCGAGGGTGTGGGCTCTGCTCGGCTGGGAGAAGAGGGAGCACAGGGGCAGAATGGAGCCCCCATAATCCAAAGGGAAATGGTTAGGGACCTGCTGCATCACTTGGACACACGCAGGTCTATGGGGCCAGATGGGATCCACCCAAGAGTAGGTACTGAGGAGGCTGGTGGAAGTGGTCACCAAGTCATTTCCCATCATTTATCAGCATTCCTGGCTAACCAGGGAGGTCCCAGTTGGCTGGAGGTTAGCAATTGTGATGCCCATCTACAAGAAGGGTCGCAAAGAGGATGCGGGGAATTGCAGGCCTATGAGTCTGACCTCGGTGCTGCGGAAGGTTATGGAGCAGATCATCTTCAGTGCGACCACAGGGCATGTACGGGACAACCAGGTGATCAGGCCCAGTGGGCTTATGAAAAGCACGTCCTGCTTCAGTAACCTGATCTTCTATGACAAGGTGACCCGCGTAGCCTGTGGATGTTGTCTACCTGCATTTTGGCAAAGCCTTTGGCACAGTTTCCCATAGCGTTCTCCTGGATATCAACTGACTGCTCATGGTTTGGGTGGGCATTCGCTTCACTGGGTAAAAAACTGCCTGGAAGGCTGGGCCCAAAGCGTGGTGGTGAATGGAGTTCAATACTGTTGGCAGCCAGTCACAGTGGTGTTCCCCAGGGCTCGGTGTTGGGGCCTGTTCTGTTTAATGGCTTTGTCAACGATCTGGAGGAGGGGACGGAGTACACCCTCAGTTAGTTTGCAGAGGACACCAAGTTGTACTGGAGTGTGGATCTGCTGGAGGGTGGGAAGGCTCTACTGAGGGACCTGGACAGGCTGGATCGATGGGCTGAGGCCGGTGGTGTGAGGTTCAACAAGGCCAAGGGCTGGATCCTGCCCTTGGTTGACAGCAACCCCATGGACGCTCCACGCTGGGGGAAGAGTGGCTGGAGCTGCCCAGCGGAAAAGGACCTGGGGGTGTTTGTCAATAGCTGTCTTTCTCCTGAGAGGGACCAGGCACAGACGAGCATTGAAGGAAAATCAGTATTTTATTGATCCGTTGCCAAGCGGAGTCTGGTGGCACAATGTCCTCAGGGCAGCTGAAGGCCTGGGGTGCCGTCCATGCACCCGTCCCTCGCGTTCCTCCCCGTGCCGCTCCTTCTGGGCACTGCGCAGGCTCAGGGCCAGGCGCCGATCTCTGGGGATGCACCGGGCACTGGCAGCCGGGGCTACTGCTTCTCCTGTCCCCTGATGCAAGAGCAGCGGAAAGCCCTGCGCAGAGCCCGCCTGAAGAGGGAGGGCCATCGCCGTTGAGCTGGGGCGTGCAGGAGGGCGGCAATGCCTGTGGTGGGAAGGAGCACTGTAGGTGAGAGGCTGGACAGGCAATGGGCAAGTTCCTGCCAGCCCCTGGCCACCCAGGGCTTTCCCCAGGGAAAGGTGGCCCGGGCCAAGCTGCCCTTGAATCGGGGGCCTGCCTGGGACATCCTCAGGCACATCCCTGTGGCCACAGGAGGGCTGTGCATCCTCTCTGCGCTCGGAGGGAACCTACACGGGGAGAGCAAGTGCAGGGGCAGGTGAGGGAGGGGACGTCAGCTGGACAACACGGAGAGCAGCCGGCATCTCCTGCCGCTCACAGCCTGGGGGCTGCGCCTGCCCCCGGCACCTCGGGATGCCCGGTGCCGGCGCCCGTGCCCGGCTCACCTGGTGTGGAAGGTCCTGAGCGACGGGAGAGGCCGCTGCGTCCCCTTTGTTTTCTGATGTTGGGGTGAGAGGGGCTGTGCTGGCCTCTTCAGCCAAGGGAGACTCTGTGTCCTGAGGCACTGCAGGTGGTGGTGGTGCTGGTGTTGTGGTTTCCATGCTTTGTGCCTGGTCTTACTGGATCACAAGCACAGCCTTGCCCACAACCTCCGTCACAGTGTACAGGGCTGTCTCCTGCAGAGCCTCATCAGAGGTTTTGGGATCGTCTTCAGACGTGGGAGAAACCATGTTTTCTTCATGCTGACCCGCCGCTGGGACAAGAAGGGCTGTGCTGGCCTCTCCCCGAGCCTCTCCAGTCAAGGGAGACTCGGTGTCCTGAGGTCCTGCGGGTGCTGTTGCTGTCGCTGCACCCATGCTTTGTGCCCGCTTGCGCTGGGTGACAAGCACAGCGTTGATCACAGCCTCCCTCACAATTCTCAGGGCTATGTCCTGCAGAGCCTCGTCCTCATAGCCTGGGGGGGTGTATGGGGCAGCTTCCTGGCTCTCTGCCTCTGGGTCCTGCTTGCCAAAGACAGGACAGGCCTCCTCTTGTGTTGCAAAAGGCAGAGACGAGCGGCATCCAGCCAGGACAGGAGACTCTCTTTGCAGTTTGCCAGCTATGTCTCCTGCCTCCTCTGTGTCCAGGCTGCTGGGCCAGCTGGGCTTCTCCTGGGGACCACCATCGGGGTTCTGGAAGAGCTCCAAGACCGAGGGGTTGACCCAGATGTTGCGTATGTTGGTGCCTTCCCTTTGGGACAGCTCTTTGTTGCTGTGGTCCTCGCACTCCTCCTCCTCAGCCAAAGCCCCTGGCTTTTCCCCTGGGCTGTCCCGCTTCCACTGCTGGATGTCATCCCTGAGCTGGGCCAGGCTGCGCCCGGTGCGGGCCAGGAAGCTCCTCTCCAGCTCCACCAGAGGCTCTATCCTGATGGACAGGATAGATGGCTCTTCCGCAAAAATCCTGTGGTGCATCCACAGCAACCTCTCCTTGAGGTAGCACTTGGCACGCAGTGTTGGCGTTGCTGGGTCTTGCGCTGTCGCTCGTCCCCAGCGTCCCTGCCCAGGGGAAGCTGGCGCAGGGGCCCTGCTGGCAGCACCAGTGCCCCAGGCTTCACAGGGCTCAGGCGTGGGCTGAGCTGGGGGGCCCTTGCTCAAGTGCCTAGAGAAGTGGGTGTTGGCCTCTTCTCACAAGGGAATAATGACAGGACCAGAGGAAATGGTCTGAAGTCTCAGCAGGGGAGGTTTAGATTAGATATTAGGAAGAATTACTTTACTGAGAGAGTGGTCAGGCACTGGAACAGCCTGCCCAGGGAGGGGGTTCAGTCACCATCCCTGGAGGTATTTAAGAAACGTGTAGATGTGGCACTTCAGGGCATGCTCTAGTGGCCAAGATTGTGGGGGTCTTTTGTGTGTGTATGGTTGGACTCGGTGGTCTCAGAGGTCCTTTCCAACCCAAAGATTCTGTGATTCTATTGCTGTGACGGCCACAGCCCGGCTGTGTGTGAGGTCATGCAGTGCCGCTGGCTGCTGGTTGGGTCCCCGGCTCGCTGTGAACACCTTGCCCAGGACCTCATTGGCAGTGCACCAGGCGGTGTCCCTCAGAGCTGTGGTGTCGGCTGTGGGGTTGTGGAGGGCAGGCCTCACCGTCCTCACCCTCGCGCCTCTGCCCCGCTCACCGCAGATGCCCCGAGCAGGTGGGACCGGGTGTTGGTGGCCGCTGGCTGCCACGCCAGGGCCATTTCCCAGCCCCCGGCAGGAGATGCTGAGGGAGCTGCCGGCAGAGGTGGCAGCTTGCAGCCGGTGCTGGCGGGTCCCTGCAGCCAAGCTGCGGGTGCTGCTGCCTCCCTGGGGGGAGTCTCCTCGTGCAGCACCACGCTGTCCATCTGCAAGAGAAGCCAAGGAGAGGGGCTGTGTGACTGTGGCCCTTGTTCCCCTGTCCCGCCTGGAAAAGCTCCTGCGGCCGGGCTCCACCGCCAGCCCCCCGGGCGGCGCTCATCTCCCCAAGAGAGGGCTGGTCCCCCCATGGCCCGTGGCAACTCCTGGGAGCACCCCTGGCATGCCAGGGCAGCCTGCTGGGCACAGCCCGGGGGGGGCCAGCTTGTGACAGGGGCCAAGCCCCCCCTGTCCCCTCCTGCATCTCCCGCCTGCCCATCGGCAGCTCCCGGGCTGGGGAACACATTTGGCCTCGTCTCCCGCAGGCTCCCTGTCTGCGCGCGGCGGCTCCTGGTGACCTGTGAGGTCTCTGAGCAGGGGAGCTGTGGCAGCCTGTCCCCATGGAGGGACCAGGCCAGGCTCTGCCTGCCCTGCGGCGCTGCCTCTGGCAGCCTGTGGGCCACCTGCGGGCAGGAGGAGGAGAAGGTGTGGGATGGAGGGGGCTGCCTTGGCACAGTGGCCCCCATGGTACCAGCAAGGCCGGCCCTGGCACCAAGGCAGCTTCGTGCGGCCCCGTCCCACCACTGGCCTCTCCCTCCTGTCCCGTCCCTCTTCTGCAGGCTCGGCAGCCTCTTGTTGGGCTGGCTGTGACAAACGGGGTCATTTCTCGCCTCTTCTTTTGCCAGGGTCATCTTCTGCGGGGCAGGAAGGAAGTCCTGCAGGGCTGATTCCGCTTGCTGCTCAGGAACTGCACGCGTGGGGCTGGGGGAGCCGGGAGAAATGTTTGCGAGTTCGGGGACGCTACAGATGCTCCACGTCCAACCCGCGGAAAAGGCCAATTTGCTGCCAGTGGGGAAAAGCTGATGGGGAATTGCAGTTAAGGGAGCATGCCTCCTGCCCGAATTGGGCCCTCGGTAGTTGGGAATGTCTTCCTCTGGGGTAAAAGAACAAACTTTCACCTAGGATAAATTAAGAGCTGCCCGTGACCTTCTTTAGGGTAGCGGAATCAGCCGTACAGGGCTTCCTTCTGTTCCAGAGCACGTTATGCCTGGGCAAACCTTACTTCCCTCCATTTATTTTGTCCTCCTGAACGCACAGTCTCCTATTTCTGCGTGCTATCTATTAAATGATACTGTGAAAATAATTGTGTGCTAAAAGAGGGGAAAAACTGTTCGTAAGAGTTCAGGTGTTCAGAAGAAGCAGACTTTGTTTTGCTGATAAACGCTTTATGCTTTTAATGCATTTAAAATGATAAATTTTAAAAATCTCTTGCGGTAGTACTCAAAAGCCTTACTGAGATACTGGCACCTGTGCTAAAAGAGGTCAAAGAAGAGGCGTGGACAAACAGGGACAAGCTGGCGGCGTTTCTGCCTGTTTTCCAGGCTTTGCCACCAAAAAAGGAGCATCAGCAGCCTTGTCACTGGTGACGGCGAGTCCTGACGTGGTTTTGGTGAGTCGAGCGTTCCAGGAACGTCCTTTGTCCGTAGCCTACAGTGTGCCATTTTGACTTCGGTCGGAAAGAGACGTTCCGCAACGGAAATGCTTCTCATTTCTTTTCTCATGCCTTTTATCGTTTACACCCTGACTTGTTTAAACTGCAACTGCCAAATAGCTCTAGCAGACTGCTGATTAGGTGTACTTAAGCAGTTAGGTATTTGTTGTACTTGTTTAAAGAAAGAGGCGACTGAACCTTACAGGATCTTTCCCAATTATTTCGATGGAGTGAAGTACTTGATTTCTGCCTGGCTTCCAGTGGCGCGTTTCCCCATCAGTCCGGTAGCACCTCTCCCGGGCAGTGCCACCAGGCAGATGTCCACCCTGGTTTTGTAGCGCACAAAAAAATATCAGTCAAATGATAACTGTGTGTTTTGGAGATGGACAGTGCGATGGTATCGGTGCACAGCTGTGCAAGCTCAATTAGTGCCAAAGGCAAGTCAAACACTTCTACGGTATCAGTGTTTTTATTGAATGTATATAAAGACAGGCACACCTTTTCAGCATGAAGCGAACGACCGAGCTTTGCTCTTTATTGTTCCCTGTGCTCTTCGAGGTTTCACCCTTCCCTCTCAGCCGCATTGACTAAGCGAGCGAGAGGAGCAGCAGCAGCGTGAGGGCTGTAGCTGCAGCGCTGGGTCCCTCAGCGTCATTCTGGTCACGGCACTGCTGGGTCCTGCCCATCGCAGGGTGATCTCCCTGCACCGCACTGGGAGGAAGGGGCCAGGCGTTTCCCTGCACCAGCCAGAGGGTTCACCGTTACGCTAAGAACGTGTTCAAAATGGCATCAATTAGTCTATGCACTGACTTTTAAGAGCCCACATGGCTTTGGCAGGCCATGCCGTAGCGGAGCTGTTTCCCCAGAACCCTCCTGTAGCTCAGCTCCTGTCCTGTCCCTCGGTCGGAGGGAATTCCTCTACTCTCTTCAGTGCTATTTTGTTTGATGATGCTGAACTACAGTTGGGGATTGTTGTTTTGCAGGTGCCTCGTTGTCCGCGTCTCGGGCTGCTCGATAGATGCCCCAGCCCAGGTTTGCAGCCGGTGGTGAAGCCGCCCGAGGGGAAGGGGCCAGCCCTGCATCTGGTCGTTTGGTCACACGGGGTTCCCCCCTAAAAGAGGTGGGTCACAGTCCCAAAACGTCATGGGGAGTGTGTGTGGGTGCGGGTGTTAAAAATAACAAAAATGAGTGTGAGGTGTGAGAAACGCTCGCTCACAAGTAGAATGTAAAGAGCACAAAGTCTTCGAAGCAAAGATATAAAACATTTTTTAACAACAACAGAAACGTTCACACGAGCTGAAGAGCGTCTCAAAGGGAAGCACACCCAGCTGTAAAACTTCACATATTTATACCGTCTCCCCCGTCACCCGATCTCCCGTCCCTTTTCCCATTGGTTTGGTACTTTAGGGCTCACATCCTCTCGCAATCCATTGGCCTATCACAAGCCTAATTTACATTCTTCCCTTTTAAGGAGTTGTTGTTCTAAGTTACTTGACCCGGCTTCAGGTGTCCTCACAGCCAACCTCCCCCACGTCATCCCTCCCTGCACAAAATGGCTGGAACTCATGAAATGGCTGAAGCAAAATCCCCGCGTCCGTTTCCCACACAGGTGTTGAACTAGAGAACAATCTCTCACTTATATATAGGCGGAAAAATAATATTTATGTATATAAAACGAGTTCAGAATAAAACCCTCTATCTCTCTATATAAAACCCTGTCTATGATTCTGTGGTTCTGTATTACAAAAAAGTCCTTAGAATACAAAAATATATTAAAAAATATTTATAGACAGATCTTAGTGTCAAAATAGATGTCTAAGCAGATAGTTTAAGTAGATAGTCTACATAATAAGCGTTAATGTCTAAGTAGTTCTAAGCTTAAACAGATGTTCTATTTAAGTGTAAAACGATAACATATTTTCCCTAAATCTCTCTCTCTCTCTATCTATCTATATATATACATTTGTAAATGGATACAGAGGTGTAAATGCCTGTGCTATATAAGGTTCTAAACTGCAAAGAAAGCCTAGGGATAGAAAGGATTTAAAACCCGCCCCCCCCCCCCCAATCTCTCTTGAAGGCGTAAAAGCGCTTTCAAAAACTGCCCCTTTTCCCCCTTTTCCACTCCCAGTTTGAAGCCCCCCCCAAACAGGGGCCTTCCCCCGTGGGGCTGCGCACACTGAGCAGGAGCTGCCGCCGTGGCACAAAAGTACCTGATTCTGGGACTGCACTGGGGAAAACCCCCAATTTTTTGGGAAAAATAAATACTCCCAATCTGGGGCAATGGCTGTGGCTGCCCGGGCTGCGAGCGGGGACAGGGCAGAGAGCGGGAAGCCCTGCCCGCCGGTAAGTGGTTACGGTCCCTGGGTGGAGGGAAGCGGGCTGAGAGCGGTCACCGCTCATCACCCCGGGGAGGTCTCAGAGGGGGACAAGGAAGGGGGCACAGGTGCCCGGCAGCCAAAGGCCGGAGCTGCGGGTGGGCAGCCGCGCGTGGGCAGCGGCCCTGCCTCAGGGCCCCCCTGGCCACGCCATGTGCGGTTCTGCAGAGCAGAGGCCGGGGCTGCGCTGGGTCCGAAGGAGAAGGGGACACACACACACACCCCCCCCCCCGGAGCTCCAACGGGCTCCCTGCCATCTGGAATGGGTTCTGTGCTGCCCGCCCCCGAGAGCGGCCGTTAGCGCTGCGGTACCATCTCATACCGTGCCCCGGGGCACCCAGAAGTGCCAGTCAGTCCTCCGCAGGGCAAGCTTTATGGTCCCTCGGGCCTCCGGGACCCCAAATGTTCCCCATCAATCCTCCGGAAACCAGTATCAGTCCTCCGAAAACCTGTCTTTACGGCCCTGCGGTGGGCAGGGTCCCTCTGGTCAGGGAGCTCATTCTGCTTCGGGGTGACCCTGGCATCGGAGCTCTGCTGGGCCTTCAGTTGGCTGCAGCTTTGGGGCTGGCTCAGCTGTTGGGGCAGGTGCGGTTGAGCATTTAGAGGAGCAGAGGTAAGCTTGAGGTAAGACCTTCAGGACCACTTAAGGTTCAGCGGTATCTATAGGAGAAAGTAGACTTTTATGCTGATTTTTTTTTTTTTTAATTTTTTATATATTTATGATGAGCTAACGAGCGTTCGGGGGTGAGAACGGTTAATTAGTATGCTTTTACTTATTCCGGGTACACTGTATTTTCCTGGAATTCCTGACTGTATTGAGGACGGATTCTTTTTTCCCCCCAGTTTTGCTGTATCCTGTGTAAGTTGCTGCCATCGTTTCTCTTAAAAGGGGAGGTTATCTGGCAGGGCTTGGGGTGAGCATCTTGTATGCATCTGTACATGGAGTTTTAGCGTTTCTCAAGAAAGCAGCAGAGAAGTAAGGCATAGTGTCTTTCAGGGTATGGGACGGTTCATCACCGTTCCCCTTTGCCCACAGAGTACCACGGTGTCCCTCGAGCTTTTGCAGCTTGCGGCAGCCCCTCATAGATTGTGTCCGGGCACCAGTTATTTTGTGGGTGTGTAGCAGAGCCCAGAGTCCGTGGGAAGGCAAAAGACGGGAGGTGCCCACAGAATGCAGGGCACGGCTGGGAAGAGCAGCTCCCGAGGAGCAGTTGACGCAGGGAGTTCAGGGTTCAAATGCAGGACGGGAGCTGTGGGGAAGAAGTGGGGTGAAGCAGATGAAGATGCACAGAGCCAATCGGGTGCCGCTTTTCTTGCGTTAACAAGCTAAAAGCGTGGATCGGCCTTGAGTCACGGAAGCTTCTGGATGGACCTCATCTGCAGCATTGCTCCTGGCTGCCTGAGCAGCTCTGCTCTCCAGCCATCCGTCTCTAGGGAGTGGAACTTCTTCCCCGCATCCTTACGCTCTTAGGTCTTGAAGCCAGGCTTCCTGTGCATACATCATCTCAGATTTGAGAGTCACTTCTTGTCCCGGCCATGACGTTCTACTCACTTTCTGGGTGAGAAACAGAACGTCCTCATGTCGGGCACCATCCCTGGAGTCTCGAACGCCTGTACTCATCAGCATAGCCCCAGTCGGGTGCTGCCTTTCTTGCATTACAAGCTTAAAGTGTGGATCGGTTTTGTGTCTCAGAAATTTCTGGTTGGTTCTCAGTTGCCAAGTTGTTCCTGGCTGCGTGAGCGGCTCTGCTCCCTACCTGTCAGTCTTCAGGGACTGGGACTTCTTCCCTGCATCCTTAATTCTTAGGTCTTGAAGCCTGGCTTCTTGCGCATACATCATCTCGGTTTTGAGAGTCACTTCTTGTCTTGGGCCATGACGTTCTACATTTAGCTTCTGGGGTTTCCCTAGAGCCTCTTCACATCACCCTTATGCCCCCGCAGGTCTTCTTGCCCAGTGGTGAGTTCCAACCAGGTGTCATTCTTCTGGCTGAGAGTTTTCTCTCAACCTTTGATGAGGCGTGTTGTTTGTTGTGTTGTGTGTAGCGTCGGTCTGGGCTTGTGTGTGTTTGGCGTGGAGCCGCCCTGCCCGGGGGTGTAGAGTCAGGGGTCGGTGGAACAGCGGTAAGAGTCTGTGGTTAATACGTGGATCTGGTAGACTATTGAGGCAAAGGTGGTACAGTCAAGTCAGATCAAGCAGCCACCAGCAGGTTCCAAGAGCAGCTCTTCAGTAAGTGTTTTTTGGGATGAGCAGAGCTATGTGGGAGGGGCTGTTCAGCGGCAGTGAAGCAGATCGCATCTCCAAGATGTTAAGGCCGCTTTGTGCGAGGTTTAACGTTTGTGGGAGCGGCAGAGATGACGTGAGATGAACCGACCGCAACCCCCGTTCCCTGTTACCCTGCCTTGCTCAGGGGTAGGATGTAGAGAAGTCAGGAGTGGCGATGAGCACAGGAAAAGAGAGAGGGGTGGCGGGAAGGTGGTTTTTAGATTTGCTCTTATTTCTCATTATTTGACAACAAATTAAATTAATTTCCCTAAGCTGAGTCTGTTTTGCCTGTGACAGTAATTGGGGAGTGATCTCTTTGTCCTTATCCCGACCTACAAGCTTTTTTGCTATATTTTCTCCCTCTGCCTTGTTGAGGAGGGGCAGCGATAGAGTGACTCGGTGGGCACCCAGCAGCCAGCCTAGGGTAACCCTCCCACAGGTTACTTCTATCAGGCTCCCTGTCCCTATTCTTTAATTCTTCACTATGTTTCTTGTCCCCCATCGTTTTTCATAGAATCATAGAATTGCCTAGGTTGGAAGGGACCTTTAAGATCATCTAGTCCAACCATCAACCCAACTCTGATAAAAACCATCACTAAACCATGTCTCTAAGCACCATGTCAACCTGTCTTTTAAGTCCCTCCAGGGATGGTGCCTCAACCACTTCCCTGGGCAGCCCATTCCAAGGCTTAATAACCCCTTCAGTGTAAAAATTGTTCCTAATATCCCTTCTGGACCTCCCCTGGTGCAACTTGAGGCCGTTTCCTCTTGTCCCATGGCCTGTTCCTTGGGAGAAGAGACCGACTTCCCCCCGGCTACACCCTCCTTTCAGGGAGCTGTAGAGAGCGAGAAGGTCTCCCCTCAGCCTCCTTTTCTCCAGGCCGAACACCCCCAGCTCGCTCAGCCGCTCCTCGTAAGACTTTTTCTCCAGACCCCTCACCAGTTCCATTGCCTTTCTCTGGACACACTCCAGCACTCCAATGTCTTTTTTGTGGTAATAGGCCCAAAAGTGGACACAGCCCTCGAGAGTGGGGAGGAGGGGTGGGGGGCGCTGAGGAGGCCCTGCATGGGGCTGGGGTACGGAGGAGCTGAGGGGGGGTGTTGCAGGGCCACAGGGGGGTGGCTGGGCTCGGCTCCCTGCAGGTTCCCTTCGGCCTGGGGGTGCGGTGCTAGCAATACCGGAGAAACAAAGCCCAGAACGGTGGTAAGTAAGTTTGCAGATGACACCAAACTAGGTGGGAGTGTTGATCTGCTTGAGAGTCGGCAGGCTCTACAGAGGGACCTGGACAGGTTGGATCATTGGGCCAAGGCCAATGAGATGAGGTTTAATAAGGCCAAGTGCCGGGTCCTGCATTTCGGTCACAACAACCCCAGGCAACGCTACAGGCTTGGGGAAGAGTGGCTGGAAAGCTGCCAAGCAGAAAAGGACCTGGGGGTATTGGTGGACAGCCGGCTTAACATGAGCCAGCGGTGTGCCCAGGTGGCCAAGAAAGCCAACGGCATCCTGGCCTGTATCAGGAATGGCGTGGCCAGCACGAGTAGGGAGGTGATCGTGCCTCTGTACTCGGCCCTGGTGAGGCCTCACCTCGAGTGCTGTGTTCAGTTCTGGGCCCCTCACTACAGGAAGGACGTTGAAGTGCTGGAGTGTGTCCAGAGGAGAGCCACCAAGCTGGTGAGGGGTCTAGAGAACAAGTCATATGAGGAGAGGCTGAGGGAACTGGGCATGTTTAGTTTGGAGAAGAGGAGGCTGAGGGGGGACCTCATTGCCCTCTACAACTACCTGAAAGGAGGGTGTAGAGAGGTGGGTGTTGGCCTCTTCTCCCAAGTGAATAATGGCAGGACCAGAGGAAATGGTCTGAAGTTTAGATTAGATATTACGAAGAATTACTTTACTGGGAGAGTGGTCAGGCACTGGAACAGCCTGCCCAGGGAGGCGGTGGGGTCGCCATCCCTGGAGGTATTTAAAAAATTAAAGGGGCAGTTTTTGAAAGCGCTTTTACGCCTTCAAGAGAGATTGGGGGGGGGGAGGCGGGTTTTAAATCCTTTCTATCCCTAGGCTTTCTTTGCAGTTTAGAACCTTATATAGCACAGGCATTTACACCTCTGTATCCATTTACAAATGTATATATATAGATAGATAGAGAGAGAGAGAGATATTTAGGGAAAATATGTTATCGTTTTACACTTAAATAGAACATCTGTTTAAGCTTAGAACTACTTAGACATTAACGCTTATTATGTAGACTATCTACTTAAACTATCTGCTTAGACATCTATTTTGACACTAAGATCTGTCTATAAATATTTTTTAATATATTTTTGTATTCTAAGGACTTTTTTGTAATACAGAACCACAGAATCATAGACAGGGTTTTATATAGAGAGATAGAGGGTTTTATTCTGAACTCGTTTTATATACATAAATATTATTTTTCCGCCTATATATAAGTGAGAGATTGTTCTCTAGTTCAACACCTGTGTGGGAAACGGACGCGGGGATTTTGCTTCAGCCATTTCATGAGTTCCAGCCATTTTGTGCAGGGAGGGATGACGTGGGGGAGGTTGGCTGTGAGGACACCTGAAGCCGGGTCAAGTAACTTAGAACAACAACTCCTTAAAAGGGAAGAATGTAAATTAGGCTTGTGATAGGCCAATGGATTGCGAGAGGATGTGAGCCCTAAAGTACCAAACCAATGGGAAAAGGGACGGGAGATCGGGTGACGGGGGAGACGGTATAAATATGTGAAGTTTTACAGCTGGGTGTGCTTCCCTTTGAGACGCTCTTCAGCTCGTGTGAACGTTTCTGTTGTTGTTAAAAAATGTTTTATATCTTTGCTTCGAAGACTTTGTGCTCTTTACATTCTACTTGTGAGCGAGCGTTTCTCACACCTCACACTCATTTTTGTTATTTTTAACACCCGCACCCACACACACTCCCCATGACGTTTTGGGACTGTGACCCACCTCTTTTAGGGGGGAACCCCGTGTGACCAAACGACCAGATGCAGGGCTGGCCCCTTCCCCTCGGGCGGCTTCACCACCGGCTGCAAACCTGGGCTGGGGCATCTATCGAGCAGCCCGAGACGCGGACAACGAGGCACCTGCAAAACAACAATCCCCAACTGTAGTTCAGCATCATCAAACAAAATAGCACTGAAGAGAGTAGAGGAATTCCCTCCGACCGAGGGACAGGACAGGAGCTGAGCTACAGGAGGGTTCTGGGGAAACAGCTCCGCTACGGCATGGCCTGCCAAAGCCATGTGGGCTCTTAAAAGTCAGTGCATAGACTAATTGATGCCATTTTGAACACGTTCTTAGCGTAACGGTGAACCCTCTGGCTGGTGCAGGGAAACGCCTGGCCCCTTCCTCCCAGTGCGGTGCAGGGAGATCGCCCTGCGATGGGCAGGACCCAGCAGTGCCGTGACCAGAATGACGCTGAGGGACCCAGCGCTGCAGCTACAGCCCTCACGCTGCTGCTGCTCCTCTCGCTCGCTTAGTCAATGCGGCTGAGAGGGAAGGGTGAAACCTCGAAGAGCACAGGGAACAATAAAGAGCAAAGCTCGGTCGTTCGCTTCATGCTGAAAAGGTGTGCCTGTCTTTATATACATTCAATAAAAACACTGATACCGTAGAAGTGTTTGACTTGCCTTTGGCACTAATTGAGCTTGCACAGCTGTGCACCGATACCATCGCACTGTCCATCTCCAAAACACACAGTTATCATTTGACTGATATTTTTTTGTGCGCTACAAAACCAGGGTGGACATCTGCCTGGTGGCACTGCCCGGGAGAGGTGCTACCGGACTGATGGGGAAACGCGCCACTGGAAGCCAGGCAGAAATCAAGTACTTCACTCCATCGAAATAATTGGGAAAGATCCTGTAAGGTTCAGTCGCCTCTTTCTTTAAACAAGTACAACAAATACCTAACTGCTTAAGTACACCTAATCAGCAGTCTGCTAGAGCTATTTGGCAGTTGCAGTTTAAACAAGTCAGGGTGTAAACGATAAAAGGCATGAGAAAAGAAATGAGAAGCATTTCCGTTGCGGAACGTCTCTTTCCGACCGAAGTCAAAATGGCACACTGTAGGCTACGGACAAAGGACGTTCCTGGAACGCTCGACTCACCAAAACCACGTCAGGACTCGCCGTCACCAGTGACAAGGCTGCTGATGCTCCTTTTTTGGTGGCAAAGCCTGGAAAACAGGCAGAAACGCCGCCAGCTTGTCCCTGTTTGTCCACGCCTCTTCTTTGACCTCTTTTAGCACAGGTGCCAGTATCTCAGTAAGGCTTTTGAGTACTACCGCAAGAGATTTTTAAAATTTATCATTTTAAATGCATTAAAAGCATAAAGCGTTTATCAGCAAAACAAAGTCTGCTTCTTCTGAACACCTGAACTCTTACGAACAGTTTTTCCCCTCTTTTAGCACACAATTATTTTCACAGTATCATTTAATAGATAGCACGCAGAAATAGGAGACTGTGCATTCAGGAGGACAAAATAAATGGAGGGAAGTAAGGTTTGCCCAGGCATAACGTGCTCTGGAACAGAAGGAAGCCCTGCACGGCTGATTCCGCTACCCTAAAGAAGGTCACGGGCAGCTCTTAATTTATCCTAGGTGAAAGTTTGTTCTTTTACCCCAGAGGAAGACATTCCCAACTACCGAGGGCCCAATTCGGGCAGGAGGCATGCTCCCTTAACTGCAATTCCCCATCAGCTTTTCCCCACTGGCAGCAAATTGGCCTTTTCCGCGGGTTGGACGTGGAGCATCTGTAGCGTCCCCGAACTCGCAAACATTTCTCCCGGCTCCCCCAGCCCCACGCGTGCAGTTCCTGAGCAGCAAGCGGAATCAGCCCTGCAGGACTTCCTTCCTGCCCCGCAGAAGATGACCCTGGCAAAAGAAGAGGCGAGAAATGACCCCGTTTGTCACAGCCAGCCCAACAAGAGGCTGCCGAGCCTGCAGAAGAGGGACGGGACAGGAGGGAGAGGCCAGTGGTGGGACGGGGCCACACGAAGCTGCCTTGGTGCCAGGGCCGGCCTTGCTGGTACCATGGGGGCCACTGTGCCAAGGCAGCCCCCTCCATCCCACACCTTCTCCTCCTCCTGCCCGCAGGTGGCCCACAGGCTGCCAGAGGCAGCGCCGCAGGGCAGGCAGAGCCTGGCCTGGTCCCTCCATGGGGACAGGCTGCCACAGCTCCCCTGCTCAGAGACCTCACAGGTCACCAGGAGCCGCCGCGCGCAGACAGGGAGCCTGCGGGAGACGAGGCCAAATGTGTTCCCCAGCCCGGGAGCTGCCGATGGGCAGGCGGGAGATGCAGGAGGGGACAGGGGGGGCTTGGCCCCTGTCACAAGCTGGCCCCCCCCGGGCTGTGCCCAGCAGGCTGCCCTGGCATGCCAGGGGTGCTCCCAGGAGTTGCCACGGGCCATGGGGGGACCAGCCCTCTCTTGGGGAGATGAGCGCCGCCCGGGGGGCTGGCGGTGGAGCCCGGCCGCAGGAGCTTTTCCAGGCGGGACAGGGGAACAAGGGCCACAGTCACACAGCCCCTCTCCTTGGCTTCTCTTGCAGATGGACAGCGTGGTGCTGCACGAGGAGACTCCCCCCAGGGAGGCAGCAGCACCCGCAGCTTGGCTGCAGGGACCCGCCAGCACCGGCTGCAAGCTGCCACCTCTGCCGGCAGCTCCCTCAGCATCTCCTGCCGGGGGCTGGGAAATGGCCCTGGCGTGGCAGCCAGCGGCCACCAACACCCGGTCCCACCTGCTCGGGGCATCTGCGGTGAGCGGGGCAGAGGCGCGAGGGTGAGGACGGTGAGGCCTGCCCTCCACAACCCCACAGCCGACACCACAGCTCTGAGGGACACCGCCTGGTGCACTGCCAATGAGGTCCTGGGCAAGGTGTTCACAGCGAGCCGGGGACCCAACCAGCAGCCAGCGGCACTGCATGACCTCACACACAGCCGGGCTGTGGCCATCACAGCAATAGAATCACAGAATCTTTGGGTTGGAAAGGACCTCTGAGACCACCGAGTCCAACCATACACACACAAAAGACCCCCACAATCTTGGCCACTAGAGCATGCCCTGAAGTGCCACATCTACACGTTTCTTAAATACCTCCAGGGATGGTGACTGAACCCCCTCCCTGGGCAGGCTGTTCCAGTGCCTGACCACTCTCTCAGTAAAGTAATTCTTCCTAATATCTAATCTAAACCTCCCCTGCTGAGACTTCAGACCATTTCCTCTGGTCCTGTCATTATTCCCTTGTGAGAAGAGGCCAACACCCACTTCTCTAGGCACTTGAGCAAGGGCCCCCCAGCTCAGCCCACGCCTGAGCCCTGTGAAGCCTGGGGCACTGGTGCTGCCAGCAGGGCCCCTGCGCCAGCTTCCCCTGGGCAGGGACGCTGGGGACGAGCGACAGCGCAAGACCCAGCAACGCCAACACTGCGTGCCAAGTGCTACCTCAAGGAGAGGTTGCTGTGGATGCACCACAGGATTTTTGCGGAAGAGCCATCTATCCTGTCCATCAGGATAGAGCCTCTGGTGGAGCTGGAGAGGAGCTTCCTGGCCCGCACCGGGCGCAGCCTGGCCCAGCTCAGGGATGACATCCAGCAGTGGAAGCGGGACAGCCCAGGGGAAAAGCCAGGGGCTTTGGCTGAGGAGGAGGAGTGCGAGGACCACAGCAACAAAGAGCTGTCCCAAAGGGAAGGCACCAACATACGCAACATCTGGGTCAACCCCTCGGTCTTGGAGCTCTTCCAGAACCCCGATGGTGGTCCCCAGGAGAAGCCCAGCTGGCCCAGCAGCCTGGACACAGAGGAGGCAGGAGACATAGCTGGCAAACTGCAAAGAGAGTCTCCTGTCCTGGCTGGATGCCGCTCGTCTCTGCCTTTTGCAACACAAGAGGAGGCCTGTCCTGTCTTTGGCAAGCAGGACCCAGAGGCAGAGAGCCAGGAAGCTGCCCCATACACCCCCCCAGGCTATGAGGACGAGGCTCTGCAGGACATAGCCCTGAGAATTGTGAGGGAGGCTGTGATCAACGCTGTGCTTGTCACCCAGCACAAGCAGGCACAAAGCATGGGTGCAGCGACAGCAACAGCACCCGCAGGACCTCAGGACACCGAGTCTCCCTTGACTGGAGAGGCTCGGGGAGAGGCCAGCACAGCCCTTCTTGTCCCAGCGGCGGGTCAGCATGAAGAAAACATGGTTTCTCCCACGTCTGAAGACGATCCCAAAACCTCTGATGAGGCTCTGCAGGAGACAGCCCTGTACACTGTGACGGAGGTTGTGGGCAAGGCTGTGCTTGTGATCCAGTAAGACCAGGCACAAAGCATGGAAACCACAACACCAGCACCACCACCACCTGCAGTGCCTCAGGACACAGAGTCTCCCTTGGCTGAAGAGGCCAGCACAGCCCCTCTCACCCCAACATCAGAAAACAAAGGGGACGCAGCGGCCTCTCCCGTCGCTCAGGACCTTCCACACCAGGTGAGCCGGGCACGGGCGCCGGCACCGGGCATCCCGAGGTGCCGGGGGCAGGCGCAGCCCCCAGGCTGTGAGCGGCAGGAGATGCCGGCTGCTCTCCGTGTTGTCCAGCTGACGTCCCCTCCCTCACCTGCCCCTGCACTTGCTCTCCCCGTGTAGGTTCCCTCCGAGCGCAGAGAGGATGCACAGCCCTCCTGTGGCCACAGGGATGTGCCTGAGGATGTCCCAGGCAGGCCCCCGATTCAAGGGCAGCTTGGCCCGGGCCACCTTTCCCTGGGGAAAGCCCTGGGTGGCCAGGGGCTGGCAGGAACTTGCCCATTGCCTGTCCAGCCTCTCACCTACAGTGCTCCTTCCCACCACAGGCATTGCCGCCCTCCTGCACGCCCCAGCTCAACGGCGATGGCCCTCCCTCTTCAGGCGGGCTCTGCGCAGGGCTTTCCGCTGCTCTTGCATCAGGGGACAGGAGAAGCAGTAGCCCCGGCTGCCAGTGCCCGGTGCATCCCCAGAGATCGGCGCCTGGCCCTGAGCCTGCGCAGTGCCCAGAAGGAGCGGCACGGGGAGGAACGCGAGGGACGGGTGCATGGACGGCACCCCAGGCCTTCAGCTGCCCTGAGGACATTGTGCCACCAGACTCCGCTTGGCAACGGATCAATAAAATACTGATTTTCCTTCAATGCTCGTCTGTGCCTGGTCCCTCTCAGGAGAAAGACAGCTATTGACAAACACCCCCAGGTCCTTTTCCGCTGGGCAGCTCCAGCCACTCTTCCCCCAGCGTGGAGCGTCCATGGGGTTGCTGTCAACCAAGGGCAGGATCCAGCCCTTGGCCTTGTTGAACCTCACACCACCGGCCTCAGCCCATCGATCCAGCCTGTCCAGGTCCCTCAGTAGAGCCTTCCCACCCTCCAGCAGATCCACACTCCAGTACAACTTGGTGTCCTCTGCAAACTAACTGAGGGTGTACTCCGTCCCCTCCTCCAGATCGTTGACAAAGCCATTAAACAGAACAGGCCCCAACACCGAGCCCTGGGGAACACCACTGTGACTGGCTGCCAACAGTATTGAACTCCATTCACCACCACGCTTTGGGCCCAGCCTTCCAGGCAGTTTTTTACCCAGTGAAGCGAATGCCCACCCAAACCATGAGCAGTCAGTTGATATCCAGGAGAACGCTATGGGAAACTGTGCCAAAGGCTTTGCCAAAATGCAGGTAGACAACATCCACAGGCTACGCGGGTCACCTTGTCATAGAAGATCAGGTTACTGAAGCAGGACGTGCTTTTCATAAGCCCACTGGGCCTGATCACCTGGTTGTCCCGTACATGCCCTGTGGTCGCACTGAAGATGATCTGCTCCATAACCTTCCGCAGCACCGAGGTCAGACTCATAGGCCTGCAATTCCCCGCATCCTCTTTGCGACCCTTCTTGTAGATGGGCATCACAATTGCTAACCTCCAGCCAACTGGGACCTCCCTGGTTAGCCAGGAATGCTGATAAATGATGGGAAATGACTTGGTGACCACTTCCACCAGCCTCCTCAGTACCTACTCTTGGGTGGATCCCATCTGGCCCCATAGACCTGCGTGTGTCCAAGTGATGCAGCAGGTCCCTAACCATTTCCCTTTGGATTATGGGGGCTCCATTCTGCCCCTGTGCTCCCTCTTCTCCCAGCCGAGCAGAGCCCACACCCTCGGCCCCTCTGCCTGTCCTCCGGTGCTCCAGCTCCCAACCAGCTGGGGCCTCCTCTGGCTTCGCTCCATGGTGCCCATCCCCGGGCCAGTGCTCGGCGCGTGCCTGCGCTGCACTTCCTGGGGTCCCCGGCAGCCCATTCCTTTGCTGTACACGGCATAAATATTGATTAGTTTCTATGACTAATTACGTAACAACTATCCTAAGCAGCGCACAAAGAAGAGCTGGACTCGAAGAGGGTGTGCGGGGGTCCGAAAAGCGCCTTTTCCCCCCACAGACCACCTCAGACATTGAGTTCAGGCGGGTGCGTGCCGGCCTCCTGAACTTCGGGGTCCGATGTGACCAGACCCTCCGCCTCCGGGGAGCCTCCCCGCACCCCGCCCAGCCCCTGCTTTCCCCCGCAGCCCCCAACGCCCTCCTGCCCCGTCCCTGCAAAACCAGCCAAAACAGCTTCTGCTCTTGGCCCCCAAACCACATCATTTAGTGCCCCTTTCTGAGCCCCAAAACCCAGCCGCTGGGCCTCTGCTCAAGTCCCCAAAATACCCCTGCTCCTGAGCCCAAAGCCACACGACTCCTTCTCTTTCTGAAGCTCCAAAACCAGCCACACGAGCCTGTTTGCCAGCCCCGGGAGCACAAGACCTGGTCTCCGTGTCGGGCCCCAAAGCAGCTCACCCTTTCTGCTTCCCCACTCCCTCTGCATCCTCCCTGGGCCATGCCGAGGGGTGGGGGGAGCGCAGCCACCCCACAGCCTGGCACCCCCAGGGCCCCACGGCCAGGTTCGGGGAGCGCTGGGACATTGTGGAGGGACCGGCCCTGCGGGGGGGTGGCACCGGCACAGCCCGGGCACCGCTTTCTTATCACACAATCACAGAATCACAGAATAGTTTTGGTTGGATGGGACCTTTGAGATCATCGAGTCCAACCAACAAAAAAAACCAACCAACCAACCAAAAAAATCCCAGAACACCAAACACCAAAACCAAACCGAAACAAACGCCCACAACCACAGCCCACCCCACCCACAAACAGACACAAACCAACAATCTCGGGCACTAGAGCATGCCCTGAAGTGCCATGCCTACACGTTTTTTAAATACCTCCAGGGATGGCGACCCCACCGCCTCCCTGGGCAGGCTGTTCCAGTGCCTGACCACTCTCCCAGTAAAGTAATTCTTCGTAATATCTAATCTAAACTTCAGACCATTTCCTCTGGTCCTGCCATTATTCACTTGGGAGAAGAGGCCAACACCCACCTCTCTACACCCTCCTTTCAGGTAGTTGTAGAGGGCAATGAGGTCCCCCCTCAGCCTCCTCTTCTCCAAACTAAACATGCCCAGTTCCCTCAGCCTCTCCTCATATGACTTGTTCTCTAGACCCCTCACCAGCTTGGTGGCTCTCCTCTGGACACACTCCAGCACTTCAACGTCCTTCCTGTAGTGAGGGGCCCAGAACTGAACACAGCACTCGAGGTGAGGCCTCACCAGGGCCGAGTACAGAGGCACGATCACCTCCCTACTCGTGCTGGCCACGCCATTCCTGATACAGGCCAGGATGCCGTTGGCTTTCTTGGCCACCTGGGCACACCGCTGGCTCATGTTAAGCCGGCTGTCCACCAATACCCCCAGGTCCTTTTCTGCTTGGCAGCTTTCCAGCCACTCTTCCCCAAGCCTGTAGCGTTGCCTGGGGTTGTTGTGACCGAAATGCAGGACCCGGCACTTGGCCTTATTAAACCTCATCTCATTGGCCTTGGCCCAATGATCCAACCTGTCCAGGTCCCTCTGTAGAGCCTGCCGACTCTCAAGCAGATCAACACTCCCACCTAGTTTGGTGTCATCTGCAAACTTACTTACCACCGTTCTGGGCTTTGTTTCTCCGGTATTGCTAGCACCGCACCCCCAGGCCGAAGGGAACCTGCAGGGAGCCGAGCCCAGCCACCCCCCTGTGGCCCTGCAACACCCCCCCTCAGCTCCTCCGTACCCCAGCCCCATGCAGGGCCTCCTCAGCGCCCCCCACCCCTCCTCCCCACTCTCGAGGGCTGTGTCCACTTTTGGGCCTATTACCACAAAAAAGACATTGGAGTGCTGGAGTGTGTCCAGAGAAAGGCAATGGAACTGGTGAGGGGTCTGGAGAAAAAGTCTTACGAGGAGCGGCTGAGCGAGCTGGGGGTGTTCGGCCTGGAGAAAAGGAGGCTGAGGGGAGACCTTCTCGCTCTCTACAGCTCCCTGAAAGGAGGGTGTAGCCGGGGGGAAGTCGGTCTCTTCTCCCAAGGAACAGGCCATGGGACAAGAGGAAACGGCCTCAAGTTGCACCAGGGGAGGTCCAGAAGGGATATTAGGAACAATTTTTACACTGAAGGGGTTATTAAGCCTTGGAATGGGCTGCCCAGGGAAGTGGTTGAGGCACCATCCCTGGAGGGACTTAAAAGACAGGTTGACATGGTGCTTAGAGACATGGTTTAGTGATGGTTTTTATCAGAGTTGGGTTGATGGTTGGACTAGATGATCTTAAAGGTCCCTTCCAACCTAGGCAATTCTATGATTCTATGAAAAACGATGGGGGACAAGAAACATAGTGAAGAATTAAAGAATAGGGACAGGGAGCCTGATAGAAGTAACCTGTGGGAGGGTTACCCTAGGCTGGCTGCTGGGTGCCCACCGAGTCACTCTATCGCTGCCCCTCCTCAACAAGGCAGAGGGAGAAAATATAGCAAAAAAGCTTGTAGGTCGGGATAAGGACAAAGAGATCACTCCCCAATTACTGTCACAGGCAAAACAGACTCAGCTTAGGGAAATTAATTTAATTTGTTGTCAAATAATGAGAAATAAGAGCAAATCTAAAAACCACCTTCCCGCCACCCCTCTCTCTTTTCCTGTGCTCATCGCCACTCCTGACTTCTCTACATCCTACCCCTGAGCAAGGCAGGGTAACAGGGAACGGGGGTTGCGGTCGGTTCATCTCACGTCATCTCTGCCGCTCCCACAAACGTTAAACCTCGCACAAAGCGGCCTTAACATCTTGGAGATGCGATCTGCTTCACTGCCGCTGAACAGCCCCTCCCACATAGCTCTGCTCATCCCAAAAAACACTTACTGAAGAGCTGCTCTTGGAACCTGCTGGTGGCTGCTTGATCTGACTTGACTGTACCACCTTTGCCTCAATAGTCTACCAGATCCACGTATTAACCACAGACTCTTACCGCTGTTCCACCGACCCCTGACTCTACACCCCCGGGCAGGGCGGCTCCACGCCAAACACACACAAGCCCAGACCGACGCTACACACAACACAACAAACAACACGCCTCATCAAAGGTTGAGAGAAAACTCTCAGCCAGAAGAATGACACCTGGTTGGAACTCACCACTGGGCAAGAAGACCTGCGGGGGCATAAGGGTGATGTGAAGAGGCTCTAGGGAAACCCCAGAAGCTAAATGTAGAACGTCATGGCCCAAGACAAGAAGTGACTCTCAAAACCGAGATGATGTATGCGCAAGAAGCCAGGCTTCAAGACCTAAGAATTAAGGATGCAGGGAAGAAGTCCCAGTCCCTGAAGACTGACAGGTAGGGAGCAGAGCCGCTCACGCAGCCAGGAACAACTTGGCAACTGAGAACCAACCAGAAATTTCTGAGACACAAAACCGATCCACACTTTAAGCTTGTAATGCAAGAAAGGCAGCACCCGACTGGGGCTATGCTGATGAGTACAGGCGTTCGAGACTCCAGGGATGGTGCCCGACATGAGGACGTTCTGTTTCTCACCCAGAAAGTGAGTAGAACGTCATGGCCGGGACAAGAAGTGACTCTCAAATCTGAGATGATGTATGCACAGGAAGCCTGGCTTCAAGACCTAAGAGCGTAAGGATGCGGGGAAGAAGTTCCACTCCCTAGAGACGGATGGCTGGAGAGCAGAGCTGCTCAGGCAGCCAGGAGCAATGCTGCAGATGAGGTCCATCCAGAAGCTTCCGTGACTCAAGGCCGATCCACGCTTTTAGCTTGTTAACGCAAGAAAAGCGGCACCCGATTGGCTCTGTGCATCTTCATCTGCTTCACCCCACTTCTTCCCCACAGCTCCCGTCCTGCATTTGAACCCTGAACTCCCTGCGTCAACTGCTCCTCGGGAGCTGCTCTTCCCAGCCGTGCCCTGCGTTCTGTGGGCACCTCCCGTCTTTTGCCTTCCCACGGACTCTGGGCTCTGCTACACACCCACAAAATAACTGGTGCCCGGACACAATCTATGAGGGGCTGCCGCAAGCTGCAAAAGCTCGAGGGACACCGTGGTACTCTGTGGGCAAAGGGGAACGGTGATGAACCGTCCCATACCCTGAAAGACACTATGCCTTACTTCTCTGCTGCTTTCTTGAGAAACGCTAAAACTCCATGTACAGATGCATACAAGATGCTCACCCCAAGCCCTGCCAGATAACCTCCCCTTTTAAGAGAAACGATGGCAGCAACTTACACAGGATACAGCAAAACTGGGGGGAAAAAAGAATCCGTCCTCAATACAGTCAGGAATTCCAGGAAAATACAGTGTACCCGGAATAAGTAAAAGCATACTAATTAACCGTTCTCACCCCCGAACGCTCGTTAGCTCATCATAAATATATAAAAAATTAAAAAAAAAAAAAATCAGCATAAAAGTCTACTTTCTCCTATAGGTACCGCTGAACCTTAAGTGGTCCTGAAGGTCTTACCTCAAGCTTACCTCTGCTCCTCTAAATGCTCAACTGCACCTGCCCCAACAGCTGAGCCAGCCCCAAAGCTGCAGCCAACTGAAGGCCCAGCAGAGCTCCGATGCCAGGGTCACCCCGAAGCAGAATGAGCTCCCTGACCAGAGGGACCCTGCCCACCGCAGGGCCGTAAAGACAGGTTTTCGGAGGACTGATACTGGTTTCCGGAGGATTGATGGGGAACATTTGGGGTCCCGGAGGCCCGAGGGACCATAAAGCTTGCCCTGCGGAGGACTGACTGGCACTTCTGGGTGCCCCGGGGCACGGTATGAGATGGTACCGCAGCGCTAACGGCCGCTCTCGGGGGCGGGCAGCACAGAACCCATTCCAGATGGCAGGGAGCCCGTTGGAGCTCCGGGGGGGGGGGGTGTGTGTGTGTCCCCTTCTCCTTCGGACCCAGCGCAGCCCCGGCCTCTGCTCTGCAGAACCGCACATGGCGTGGCCAGGGGGGCCCTGAGGCAGGGCCGCTGCCCACGCGCGGCTGCCCACCCGCAGCTCCGGCCTTTGGCTGCCGGGCACCTGTGCCCCCTTCCTTGTCCCCCTCTGAGACCTCCCCGGGGTGATGAGCGGTGACCGCTCTCAGCCCGCTTCCCTCCACCCAGGGACCGTAACCACTTACCGGCGGGCAGGGCTTCCCGCTCTCTGCCCTGTCCCCGCTCGCAGCCCGGGCAGCCACAGCCATTGCCCCAGATTGGGAGTATTTATTTTTCCCAAAAAATTGGGGGTTTTCCCCAGTGCAGTCCCAGAATCAGGTACTTTTGTGCCACGGCGGCAGCTCCTGCTCAGTGTGCGCAGCCCCACGGGGGAAGGCCCCTGTTTGGGGGGGGCTTCAAACTGGGAGTGGAAAAGGGGGAAAAGGGGCAGTTTTTGAAAGCGCTTTTACGCCTTCAAGAGAGATTGGGGGGGGGGGGGGGGCGGGTTTTAAATCCTTTCTATCCCTAGGCTTTCTTTGCAGTTTAGAACCTTATATAGCACAGGCATTTACACCTCTGTATCCATTTACAAATGTATATATATAGATAGATAGATAGAGAGAGAGATTTAGGGAAAATATGTTATCGTTTTACACTTAAATAGAACATCTGTTTAAGCTTAGAACTACTTAGACATTAACGCTTATTATGTAGACTATCTACTTAAACTATCTGCTTAGACATCTATTTTGACACTAAGATCTGTCTATAAATATTTTTTAATATATTTTTGTATTCTAAGGACTTTTTTGTAATACAGAACCACAGAATCATAGACAGGGTTTTATATAGAGAGATAGAGGGTTTTATTCTGAACTCGTTTTATATACATAAATATTATTTTTCCGCCTATATATAAGTGAGAGATTGTTCTCTAGTTCAACACCTGTGTGGGAAACGGACGCGGGGATTTTGCTTCAGCCATTTCATGAGTTCCAGCCATTTTGTGCAGGGAGGGATGACGTGGGGGAGGTTGGCTGTGAGGACACCTGAAGCCGGGTCAAGTAACTTAGAACAACAACTCCTTAAAAGGGAAGAATGTAAATTAGGCTTGTGATAGGCCAATGGATTGCGAGAGGATGTGAGCCCTAAAGTACCAAACCAATGGGAAAAGGGACGGGAGATCGGGTGACGGGGGAGACGGTATAAATATGTGAAGTTTTACAGCTGGGTGTGCTTCCCTTTGAGACGCTCTTCAGCTCGTGTGAACGTTTCTGTTGTTGTTAAAAAATGTTTTATATCTTTGCTTCGAAGACTTTGTGCTCTTTACATTCTACTTGTGAGCGAGCGTTTCTCACACCTCACACTCATTTTTGTTATTTTTAACACCCGCACCCACACACACTCCCCATGACGTTTTGGGACTGTGACCCACCTCTTTTAGGGGGGAACCCCGTGTGACCAAACGACCAGATGCAGGGCTGGCCCCTTCCCCTCGGGCGGCTTCACCACCGGCTGCAAACCTGGGCTGGGGCATCTATCGAGCAGCCCGAGACGCGGACAACGAGGCACCTGCAAAACAACAATCCCCAACTGTAGTTCAGCATCATCAAACAAAATAGCACTGAAGAGAGTAGAGGAATTCCCTCCGACCGAGGGACAGGACAGGAGCTGAGCTACAGGAGGGTTCTGGGGAAACAGCTCCGCTACGGCATGGCCTGCCAAAGCCATGTGGGCTCTTAAAAGTCAGTGCATAGACTAATTGATGCCATTTTGAACACGTTCTTAGCGTAACGGTGAACCCTCTGGCTGGTGCAGGGAAACGCCTGGCCCCTTCCTCCCAGTGCGGTGCAGGGAGATCACCCTGCGATGGGCAGGACCCAGCAGTGCCGTGACCAGAATGACGCTGAGGGACCCAGCGCTGCAGCTACAGCCCTCACGCTGCTGCTGCTCCTCTCGCTCGCTTAGTCAATGCGGCTGAGAGGGAAGGGTGAAACCTCGAAGAGCACAGGGAACAATAAAGAGCAAAGCTCGGTCGTTCGCTTCATGCTGAAAAGGTGTGCCTGTCTTTATATACATTCAATAAAAACACTGATACCGTAGAAGTGTTTGACTTGCCTTTGGCGCTAATTGAGCTTGCACAGCTGTGCACCGATACCATCGCACTGTCCATCTCCAAAACACACAGTTATCATTTGACTGATATTTTTTTGTGCGCTACAAAACCAGGGTGGACATCTGCCTGGTGGCACTGCCCGGGAGAGGTGCTACCGGACTGATGGGGAAACGCGCCACTGGAAGCCAGGCAGAAATCAAGTACTTCACTCCATCGAAATAATTGGGAAAGATCCTGTAAGGTTCAGTCGCCTCTTTCTTTAAACAAGTACAACAAATACCTAACTGCTTAAGTACACCTAATCAGCAGTCTGCTAGAGCTATTTGGCAGTTGCAGTTTAAACAAGTCAGGGTGTAAACGATAAAAGGCAACTGCTCTGAATGAGAAGCATTTCCATTGCGGAACGTCTCTTTCCGACCGAAGTCAAAATGGCACACTGTAGGCTACGGACAAAGGACGTTCCTGGAACGCTCGACTCACCAAAACCACGTCAGGACTCGCCGTCACCAGTGACAAGGCTGCTGATGCTCCTTTTTTGGTGGCAAAGCCTGGAAAACAGGCAGAAACGCCGCCAGCTTGTCCCTGTTTGTCCACGCCTCTTCTTTGACCTCTTTTAGCACAGGTGCCAGTATCTCAGTAAGGCTTTTGAGTACTACCGCAAGAGATTTTTAAAATTTATCATTTTAAATGCATTAAAAGCATAAAGCGCTTATCAGCAAAACAAAGTCTGCTTCTTCTGAACACCTGAACTCTTACGAACAGTTTTTCCCCTCTTTTAGCACACAATTATTTTCACAGTATCATTTAATAGATAGCACGCAGAAATAGGAGACTGTGCATTCAGGAGGACAAAATAAATGGAGGGAAGTAAGGTTTGCCCAGGCATAACATGCTCTGGAACAGAAGGAAGCCCTGCACGGCTGATTCCGCTACCCTAAAGAAGGTCACGGGCAGCTCTTAATTTATCCTAGGTGAAAGTTTGTTCTTTTACCCCAGAGGAAGACATTCCCAACTACCGAGGGCCCAATTCGGGCAGGAGGCATGCTCCCTTAACTGCAATTCCCCATCAGCTTTTCCCCACTGGCAGCAAATTGGCCTTTTCCGCGGGTTGGACGTGGAGCATCTGTAGCGTCCCCGAACTCGCAAACATTTCTCCCGGCTCCCCCAGCCCCACGCGTGCAGTTCCTGAGCAGCAAGCGGAATCAGCCCTGCAGGACTTCCTTCCTGCCCCGCAGAAGATGACCCTGGCAAAAGAAGAGGCGAGAAATGACCCCGTTTATCACAGCCAGCCCAACAAGAGGCTGCCGAGCCTGCAGAAGAGGGACGGGACAGGAGGGAGAGGCCAGTGGTGGGACGGGGCCGCACGAAGCTGCCTTGGTGCCAGGGCCGGCCTTGCTGGTACCATGGGGGCCACTGTGCCAAGGCAGCCCCCTCCATCCCACACCTTCTCCTCCTCCTGCCCGCAGGTGGCCCACAGGCTGCCAGAGGCAGCGCCGCAGGGCAGGCAGAGCCTGGCCTGGTCCCTCCATGGGGACAGGCTGCCACAGCTCCCCTGCTCAGAGACCTCACAGGTCACCAGGAGCCGCCGCGCGCAGACAGGGAGCCTGCGGGAGACGAGGCCAAATGTGTTCCCCAGCCCGGGAGCTGCCGATGGGCAGGCGGGAGATGCAGGAGGGGACAGGGGGGGCTTGGCCCCTGTCACAAGCTGGCCCCCCCCGGGCTGTGCCCAGCAGGCTGCCCTGGCATGCCAGGGGTGCTCCCAGGAGTTGCCACGGGCCATGGGGGGACCAGCCCTCTCTTGGGGAGATGAGCGCCGCCCGGGGGGCTGGCGGTGGAGCCCGGCCGCAGGAGCTTTTCCAGGCGGGACAGGGGAACAAGGGCCACAGTCACACAGCCCCTCTCCTTGGCTTCTCTTGCAGATGGACAGCGTGGTGCTGCACGAGGAGACTCCCCCCAGGGAGGCAGCAGCACCCGCAGCTTGGCTGCAGGGACCCGCCAGCACCGGCTGCAAGCTGCCACCTCTGCCGGCAGCTCCCTCAGCATCTCCTGCCGGGGGCTGGGAAATGGCCCTGGCGTGGCAGCCAGCGGCCACCAACACCCGGTCCCACCTGCTCGGGGCATCTGCGGTGAGCGGGGCAGAGGCGCGAGGGTGAGGACGGTGAGGCCTGCCCTCCACAACCCCACAGCCGACACCACAGCTCTGAGGGACACCGCCTGGTGCACTGCCAATGAGGTCCTGGGCAAGGTGTTCACAGCGAGCCGGGGACCCAACCAGCAGCCAGCGGCACTGCATGACCTCACACACAGCCGGGCTGTGGCCATCACAGCAATAGAATCACAGAATCTTTGGGTTGGAAAGGACCTCTGAGACCACCGAGTCCAACCATACACACACAAAAGACCCCCACAATCTTGGCCACTAGAGCATGCCCTGAAGTGCCACATCTACACGTTTCTTAAATACCTCCAGGGATGGTGACTGAACCCCCTCCCTGGGCAGGCTGTTCCAGTGCCTGACCACTCTCTCAGTAAAGTAATTCTTCCTAATATCTAATCTAAACCTCCCCTGCTGAGACTTCAGACCATTTCCTCTGGTCCTGTCATTATTCCCTTGTGAGAAGAGGCCAACACCCACTTCTCTAGGCACTTGAGCAAGGGCCCCCCAGCTCAGCCCACGCCTGAGCCCTGTGAAGCCTGGGGCACTGGTGCTGCCAGCAGGGCCCCTGCGCCAGCTTCCCCTGGGCAGGGACGCTGGGGACGAGCGACAGCGCAAGACCCAGCAACGCCAACACTGCGTGCCAAGTGCTACCTCAAGGAGAGGTTGCTGTGGATGCACCACAGGATTTTTGCGGAAGAGCCATCTATCCTGTCCATCAGGATAGAGCCTCTGGTGGAGCTGGAGAGGAGCTTCCTGGCCCGCACCGGGCGCAGCCTGGCCCAGCTCAGGGATGACATCCAGCAGTGGAAGCGGGACAGCCCAGGGGAAAAGCCAGGGGCTTTGGCTGAGGAGGAGGAGTGCGAGGACCACAGCAACAAAGAGCTGTCCCAAAGGGAAGGCACCAACATACGCAACATCTGGGTCAACCCCTCGGTCTTGGAGCTCTTCCAGAACCCCGATGGTGGTCCCCAGGAGAAGCCCAGCTGGCCCAGCAGCCTGGACACAGAGGAGGCAGGAGACATAGCTGGCAAACTGCAAAGAGAGTCTCCTGTCCTGGCTGGATGCCGCTCGTCTCTGCCTTTTGCAACACAAGAGGAGGCCTGTCCTGTCTTTGGCAAGCAGGACCCAGAGGCAGAGAGCCAGGAAGCTGCCCCATACACCCCCCCAGGCTATGAGGACGAGGCTCTGCAGGACATAGCCCTGAGAATTGTGAGGGAGGCTGTGATCAACGCTGTGCTTGTCACCCAGCGCAAGCGGGCACAAAGCATGGGTGCAGCGACAGCAACAGCACCCGCAGGACCTCAGGACACCGAGTCTCCCTTGACTGGAGAGGCTCGGGGAGAGGCCAGCACAGCCCTTCTTGTCCCAGCGGCGGGTCAGCATGAAGAAAACATGGTTTCTCCCACGTCTGAAGACGATCCCAAAACCTCTGATGAGGCTCTGCAGGAGACAGCCCTGTACACTGTGACGGAGGTTGTGGGCAAGGCTGTGCTTGTGATCCAGTAAGACCAGGCACAAAGCATGGAAACCACAACACCAGCACCACCACCACCTGCAGTGCCTCAGGACACAGAGTCTCCCTTGGCTGAAGAGGCCAGCACAGCCCCTCTCACCCCAACATCAGAAAACAAAGGGGACGCAGCGGCCTCTCCCGTCGCTCAGGACCTTCCACACCAGGTGAGCCGGGCACGGGCGCCGGCACCGGGCATCCCGAGGTGCCGGGGGCAGGCGCAGCCCCCAGGCTGTGAGCGGCAGGAGATGCCGGCTGCTCTCCGTGTTGTCCAGCTGACGTCCCCTCCCTCACCTGCCCCTGCACTTGCTCTCCCCGTGTAGGTTCCCTCCGAGCGCAGAGAGGATGCACAGCCCTCCTGTGGCCACAGGGATGTGCCTGAGGATGTCCCAGGCAGGCCCCCGATTCAAGGGCAGCTTGGCCCGGGCCACCTTTCCCTGGGGAAAGCCCTGGGTGGCCAGGGGCTGGCAGGAACTTGCCCATTGCCTGTCCAGCCTCTCACCTACAGTGCTCCTTCCCACCACAGGCATTGCCGCCCTCCTGCACGCCCCAGCTCAACGGCGATGGCCCTCCCTCTTCAGGCGGGCTCTGCGCAGGGCTTTCCGCTGCTCTTGCATCAGGGGACAGGAGAAGCAGTAGCCCCGGCTGCCAGTGCCCGGTGCATCCCCAGAGATCGGCGCCTGGCCCTGAGCCTGCGCAGTGCCCAGAAGGAGCGGCACGGGGAGGAACGCGAGGGACGGGTGCATGGACGGCACCCCAGGCCTTCAGCTGCCCTGAGGACATTGTGCCACCAGACTCCGCTTGGCAACGGATCAATAAAATACTGATTTTCCTTCAATGCTCGTCTGTGCCTGGTCCCTCTCAGGAGAAAGACAGCTATTGACAAACACCCCCAGGTCCTTTTCCGCTGGGCAGCTCCAGCCACTCTTCCCCCAGCGTGGAGCGTCCATGGGGTTGCTGTCAACCAAGGGCAGGATCCAGCCCTTGGCCTTGTTGAACCTCACACCACCGGCCTCAGCCCATCGATCCAGCCTGTCCAGGTCCCTCAGTAGAGCCTTCCCACCCTCCAGCAGATCCACACTCCAGTACAACTTGGTGTCCTCTGCAAACTAACTGAGGGTGTACTCCGTCCCCTCCTCCAGATCGTTGACAAAGCCATTAAACAGAACAGGCCCCAACACCGAGCCCTGGGGAACACCACTGTGACTGGCTGCCAACAGTATTGAACTCCATTCACCACCACGCTTTGGGCCCAGCCTTCCAGGCAGTTTTTTACCCAGTGAAGCGAATGCCCACCCAAACCATGAGCAGTCAGTTGATATCCAGGAGAACGCTATGGGAAACTGTGCCAAAGGCTTTGCCAAAATGCAGGTAGACAACATCCACAGGCTACGCGGGTCACCTTGTCATAGAAGATCAGGTTACTGAAGCAGGACGTGCTTTTCATAAGCCCACTGGGCCTGATCACCTGGTTGTCCCGTACATGCCCTGTGGTCGCACTGAAGATGATCTGCTCCATAACCTTCCGCAGCACCGAGGTCAGACTCATAGGCCTGCAATTCCCCGCATCCTCTTTGCGACCCTTCTTGTAGATGGGCATCACAATTGCTAACCTCCAGCCAACTGGGACCTCCCTGGTTAGCCAGGAATGCTGATAAATGATGGGAAATGACTTGGTGACCACTTCCACCAGCCTCCTCAGTACCTACTCTTGGGTGGATCCCATCTGGCCCCATAGACCTGCGTGTGTCCAAGTGATGCAGCAGGTCCCTAACCATTTCCCTTTGGATTATGGGGGCTCCATTCTGCCCCTGTGCTCCCTCTTCTCCCAGCCGAGCAGAGCCCACACCCTCGGCCCCTCTGCCTGTCCTCCGGTGCTCCAGCTCCCAACCAGCTGGGGCCTCCTCTGGCTTCGCTCCATGGTGCCCATCCCCGGGCCAGTGCTCGGCGCGTGCCTGCGCTGCACTTCCTGGGGTCCCCGGCAGCCCATTCCTTTGCTGTACACGGCATAAATATTGATTAGTTTCTATGACTAATTACGTAACAACTATCCTAAGCAGCGCACAAAGAAGAGCTGGACTCGAAGAGGGTGTGCGGGGTCCGAAAAGCGCCTTTTCCCCCCACAGACCACCTCAGACATTGAGTTCAGGCGGGTGCGTGCCGGCCTCCCGAACTTCGGGGTCCGATGTGACCAGACCCTCCGCCTCCGGGGAGCCTCCCCGCACCCCGCCCAGCCCCTGCTTTCCCCCGCAGCCCCCAACGCCCTCCTGCCCCGTCCCTGCAAAACCAGCCAAAACAGCTTCTGCTCTTGGCCCCCAAACCACATCATTTAGTGCCCCTTTCTGAGCCCCAAAACCCAGCCGCTGGGCCTCTGCTCAAGTCCCCAAAATACCCCTGCTCCTGAGCCCAAAGCCACACGACTCCTTCTCTTTCTGAAGCTCCAAAACCAGCCACACGAGCCTGTTTGCCAGCCCCGGGAGCACAAGACCTGGTCTCCGTGTCGGGCCCCAAAGCAGCTCACCCTTTCTGCTTCCCCACTCCCTCTGCATCCTCCCTGGGCCATGCCGAGGGGTGGGGGGAGCGCAGCCACCCCACAGCCTGGCACCCCCAGGGCCCCACGGCCAGGTTCGGGGAGCGCTGGGACATTGTGGAGGGACCGGCCCTGCGGGGGGGTGGCACCGGCACAGCCCGGGCACCGCTTTCTTATCACACAATCACAGAATCACAGAATAGTTTTGGTTGGATGGGACCTTTGAGATCATCGAGTCCAACCAACAAAAAAAACCAACCAACCAACCAAAAAAATCCCAGAACACCAAACACCAAAACCAAACCGAAACAAACGCCCACAACCACAGCCCACCCCACCCACAAACAGACACAAACCAACAATCTCGGGCACTAGAGCATGCCCTGAAGTGCCATGCCTACACGTTTTTTAAATACCTCCAGGGATGGCGACCCCACCGCCTCCCTGGGCAGGCTGTTCCAGTGCCTGACCACTCTCCCAGTAAAGTAATTCTTCGTAATATCTAATCTAAACTTCAGACCATTTCCTCTGGTCCTGCCATTATTCACTTGGGAGAAGAGGCCAACACCCACCTCTCTACACCCTCCTTTCAGGTAGTTGTAGAGGGCAATGAGGTCCCCCCTCAGCCTCCTCTTCTCCAAACTAAACATGCCCAGTTCCCTCAGCCTCTCCTCATATGACTTGTTCTCTAGACCCCTCACCAGCTTGGTGGCTCTCCTCTGGACACACTCCAGCACTTCAACGTCCTTCCTGTAGTGAGGGGCCCAGAACTGAACACAGCACTCGAGGTGAGGCCTCACCAGGGCCGAGTACAGAGGCACGATCACCTCCCTACTCGTGCTGGCCACGCCATTCCTGATACAGGCCAGGATGCCGTTGGCTTTCTTGGCCACCTGGGCACACCGCTGGCTCATGTTAAGCCGGCTGTCCACCAATACCCCCAGGTCCTTTTCTGCTTGGCAGCTTTCCAGCCACTCTTCCCCAAGCCTGTAGCGTTGCCTGGGGTTGTTGTGACCGAAATGCAGGACCCGGCACTTGGCCTTATTAAACCTCATCTCATTGGCCTTGGCCCAATGATCCAACCTGTCCAGGTCCCTCTGTAGAGCCTGCCGACTCTCAAGCAGATCAACACTCCCACCTAGTTTGGTGTCATCTGCAAACTTACTTACCACCGTTCTGGGCTTTGTTTCTCCGGTATTGCTAGCACCGCACCCCCAGGCCGAAGGGAACCTGCAGGGAGCCGAGCCCAGCCACCCCCCTGTGGCCCTGCAACACCCCCCCTCAGCTCCTCCGTACCCCAGCCCCATGCAGGGCCTCCTCAGCGCCCCCCACCCCTCCTCCCCACTCTCGAGGGCTGTGTCCACTTTTGGGCCTATTACCACAAAAAAGACATTGGAGTGCTGGAGTGTGTCCAGAGAAAGGCAATGGAGCTGGTGAGGGGTCTGGAGAAAAAGTCTTACGAGGAGCGGCTGAGCGAGCTGGGGGTGTTCGGCCTGGAGAAAAGGAGGCTGAGGGGAGACCTTCTCGCTCTCTACAGCTCCCTGAAAGGAGGGTGTAGCCGGGGGGAAGTCGGTCTCTTCTCCCAAGGAACAGGCCATGGGACAAGAGGAAATGGCCTCAAGTTGCACCAGGGGAGGTCCAGAAGGGATATTAGGAACAATTTTTACACTGAAGGGGTTATTAAGCCTTGGAATGGGCTGCCCAGGGAAGTGGTTGAGGCCCCATCCCTGGAGGGACTTAAAAGACAGGTTGACATGGTGCTTAGAGACATGGTTTAGTGATGGTTTTTATCAGAGTTGGGTTGATGGTTGGACTAGATGATCTTAAAGGTCCCTTCCAACCTAGGCAATTCTATGATTCTATGAAAAACGATGGGGGACAAGAAACATAGTGAAGAATTAAAGAATAGGGACAGGGAGCCTGATAGAAGTAACCTGTGGGAGGGTTACCCTAGGCTGGCTGCTGGGTGCCCACCGAGTCACTCTATCGCTGCCCCTCCTCAACAAGGCAGAGGGAGAAAATATAGCAAAAAAGCTTGTAGGTCGGGATAAGGACAAAGAGATCACTCCCCAATTACTGTCACAGGCAAAACAGACTCAGCTTAGGGAAATTAATTTAATTTGTTGTCAAATAATGAGAAATAAGAGCAAATCTAAAAACCACCTTCCCGCCACCCCTCTCTCTTTTCCTGTGCTCATCGCCACTCCTGACTTCTCTACATCCTACCCCTGAGCAAGGCAGGGTAACAGGGAACGGGGGTTGCGGTCGGTTCATCTCACGTCATCTCTGCCGCTCCCACAAACGTTAAACCTCGCACAAAGCGGCCTTAACATCTTGGAGATGCGATCTGCTTCACTGCCGCTGAACAGCCCCTCCCACATAGCTCTGCTCATCCCAAAAAACACTTACTGAAGAGCTGCTCTTGGAACCTGCTGGTGGCTGCTTGATCTGACTTGACTGTACCACCTTTGCCTCAATAGTCTACCAGATCCACGTATTAACCACAGACTCTTACCGCTGTTCCACCGACCCCTGACTCTACACCCCCGGGCAGGGCTGCTCCACGCCAAACACACACAAGCCCAGACCGACGCTACACACAACACAACAAACAACACGCCTCATCAAAGGTTGAGAGAAAACTCTCAGCCAGAAGAATGACACCTGGTTGGAACTCACCACTGGGCAAGAAGACCTGCGGGGGCATAAGGGTGATGTGAAGAGGCTCTAGGGAAACCCCAGAAGCTAAATGTAGAACGTCATGGCCCAAGACAAGAAGTGACTCTCAAAACCGAGATGATGTATGCGCAAGAAGCCAGGCTTCAAGACCTAAGAATTAAGGATGCAGGGAAGAAGTCCCAGTCCCTGAAGACTGACAGGTAGGGAGCAGAGCCGCTCACGCAGCCAGGAACAACTTGGCAACTGAGAACCAACCAGAAATTTCTGAGACACAAAACCGATCCACACTTTAAGCTTGTAATGCAAGAAAGGCAGCACCCGACTGGGGCTATGCTGATGAGTACAGGCGTTCGAGACTCCAGGGATGGTGCCCGACATGAGGACGTTCTGTTTCTCACCCAGAAAGTGAGTAGAACGTCATGGCCGGGACAAGAAGTGACTCTCAAATCTGAGATGATGTATGCACAGGAAGCCTGGCTTCAAGACCTAAGAGCGTAAGGATGCGGGGAAGAAGTTCCACTCCCTAGAGACGGATGGCTGGAGAGCAGAGCTGCTCAGGCAGCCAGGAGCAATGCTGCAGATGAGGTCCATCCAGAAGCTTCCGTGACTCAAGGCCGATCCACGCTTTTAGCTTGTTAACGCAAGAAAAGCGGCACCCGATTGGCTCTGTGCATCTTCATCTGCTTCACCCCACTTCTTCCCCACAGCTCCCGCCCTGCATTTGAACCCTGAACTCCCTGCGTCAACTGCTCCTCGGGAGCTGCTCTTCCCAGCCGTGCCCTGCGTTCTGTGGGCACCTCCCGTCTTTTGCCTTCCCACGGACTCTGGGCTCTGCTACACACCCACAAAATAACTGGTGCCCGGACACAATCTATGAGGGGCTGCCGCAAGCTGCAAAAGCTCGAGGGACACCGTGGTACTCTGTGGGCAAAGGGGAACGGTGATGAACCGTCCCATACCCTGAAAGACACTATGCCTTACTTCTCTGCTGCTTTCTTGAGAAACGCTAAAACTCCATGTACAGATGCATACAAGATGCTCACCCCAAGCCCTGCCAGATAACCTCCCCTTTTAAGAGAAACGATGGCAGCAACTTACACAGGATACAGCAAAACTGGGGGGAAAAAAGAATCCGTCCTCAATACAGTCAGGAATTCCAGGAAAATACAGTGTACCCGGAATAAGTAAAAGCATACTAATTAACCGTTCTCACCCCCGAACGCTCGTTAGCTCATCATAAATATATAAAAAATTAAAAAAAAAAAAAATCAGCATAAAAGTCTACTTTCTCCTATAGATACCGCTGAACCTTAAGTGGTCCTGAAGGTCTTACCTCAAGCTTACCTCTGCTCCTCTAAATGCTCAACCGCACCTGCCCCAACAGCTGAGCCAGCCCCAAAGCTGCAGCCAACTGAAGGCCCAGCAGAGCTCCGATGCCAGGGTCACCCCGAAGCAGAATGAGCTCCCTGACCAGAGGGACCCTGCCCACCGCAGGGCCGTAAAGACAGGTTTTCGGAGGACTGATACTGGTTTCCGGAGGATTGATGGGGAACATTTGGGGTCCCGGAGGCCCGAGGGACCATAAAGCTTGCCCTGCGGAGGACTGACTGGCACTTCTGGGTGCCCCGGGGCACGGTATGAGATGGTACCGCAGCGCTAACGGCCGTTCTCGGGGGCGGGCAGCACAGAACCCATTCCAGATGGCAGGGAGCCCGTTGGAGCTCCGGGGGGGGGTTGTGTGTGTCCCCTTCTCCTTCGGACCCAGCGCAGCCCCGGCCTCTGCTCTGCAGAACCGCACATGGCGTGGCCAGGGGGGCCCTGAGGCAGGGCCGCTGCCCACGCGCGGCTGCCCACCCGCGGCTGCCCACCCGCAGCTCCGGCCTTTGGCTGCCGGGCACCTGTGCCCCCTTCCTTGTCCCCCTCTGAGACCTCCCCGGGGTGATGAGCGGTGACCGCTCTCAGCCCGCTTCCCTCCACCCAGGGACCGTAACCACTTACCGGCGGGCAGGGCTTCCCGCTCTCTGCCCTGTCCCCGCTCGCAGCCCGGGCAGCCACAGCCATTGCCCCAGATTGGGAGTATTTATTTTTCCCAAAAAATTGGGGGTTTTCCCCAGTGCAGTCCCAGAATCAGGTACTTTTGTGCCACGGCGGCAGCTCCTGCTCAGTGTGCGCAGCCCCACGGGGGAAGGCCCCTGTTTGGGGGGGGCTTCAAACTGGGAGTGGAAAAGGGGGAAAAGGGGCAGTTTTTGAAAGCGCTTTTACGCCTTCAAGAGAGATTGGGGGGGGGGGGGGGCGGGTTTTAAATCCTTTCTATCCCTAGGCTTTCTTTGCAGTTTAGAACCTTATATAGCACAGGCATTTACACCTCTGTATCCATTTACAAATGTATATATATAGATAGATAGAGAGAGAGAGAGATTTAGGGAAAATATGTTATCGTTTTACACTTAAATAGAACATCTGTTTAAGCTTAGAACTACTTAGACATTAACGCTTATTATGTAGACTATCTACTTAAACTATCTGCTTAGACATCTATTTTGACACTAAGATCTGTCTATAAATATTTTTTAATATATTTTTGTATTCTAAGGACTTTTTTGTAATACAGAACCACAGAATCATAGACAGGGTTTTATATAGAGAGATAGAGGGTTTTATTCTGAACTCGTTTTATATACATAAATATTATTTTTCCGCCTATATATAAGTGAGAGATTGTTCTCTAGTTCAACACCTGTGTGGGAAACGGACGCGGGGATTTTGCTTCAGCCATTTCATGAGTTCCAGCCATTTTGTGCAGGGAGGGATGACGTGGGGGAGGTTGGCTGTGAGGACACCTGAAGCCGGGTCAAGTAACTTAGAACAACAACTCCTTAAAAGGGAAGAATGTAAATTAGGCTTGTGATAGGCCAATGGATTGCGAGAGGATGTGAGCCCTAAAGTACCAAACCAATGGGAAAAGGGACGGGAGATCGGGTGACGGGGGAGACGGTATAAATATGTGAAGTTTTACAGCTGGGTGTGCTTCCCTTTGAGACGCTCTTCAGCTCGTGTGAACGTTTCTGTTGTTGTTAAAAAATGTTTTATATCTTTGCTTCGAAGACTTTGTGCTCTTTACATTCTACTTGTGAGCGAGCGTTTCTCACACCTCACACTCATTTTTGTTATTTTTAACACCCGCACCCACACACACTCCCCATGACGTTTTGGGACTGTGACCCACCTCTTTTAGGGGGGAACCCCGTGTGACCAAACGACCAGATGCAGGGCTGGCCCCTTCCCCTCGGGCGGCTTCACCACCGGCTGCAAACCTGGGCTGGGGCATCTATCGAGCAGCCCGAGACGCGGACAACGAGGCACCTGCAAAACAACAATCCCCAACTGTAGTTCAGCATCATCAAACAAAATAGCACTGAAGAGAGTAGAGGAATTCCCTCCGACCGAGGGACAGGACAGGAGCTGAGCTACAGGAGGGTTCTGGGGAAACAGCTCCGCTACGGCATGGCCTGCCAAAGCCATGTGGGCTCTTAAAAGTCAGTGCATAGACTAATTGATGCCATTTTGAACACGTTCTTAGCGTAACGGTGAACCCTCTGGCTGGTGCAGGGAAACGCCTGGCCCCTTCCTCCCAGTGCGGTGCAGGGAGATCGCCCTGCGATGGGCAGGACCCAGCAGTGCCGTGACCAGAATGACGCTGAGGGACCCAGCGCTGCAGCTACAGCCCTCACGCTGCTGCTGCTCCTCTCGCTCGCTTAGTCAATGCGGCTGAGAGGGAAGGGTGAAACCTCGAAGAGCACAGGGAACAATAAAGAGCAAAGCTCGGTCGTTCGCTTCATGCTGAAAAGGTGTGCCTGTCTTTATATACATTCAATAAAAACACTGATACCGTAGAAGTGTTTGACTTGCCTTTGGCACTAATTGAGCTTGCACAGCTGTGCACCGATACCATCGCACTGTCCATCTCCAAAACACACAGTTATCATTTGACTGATATTTTTTTGTGCGCTACAAAACCAGGGTGGACATCTGCCTGGTGGCACTGCCCGGGAGAGGTGCTACCGGACTGATGGGGAAACGCGCCACTGGAAGCCAGGCAGAAATCAAGTACTTCACTCCATCGAAATAATTGGGAAAGATCCTGTAAGGTTCAGTCGCCTCTTTCTTTAAACAAGTACAACAAATACCTAACTGCTTAAGTACACCTAATCAGCAGTCTGCTAGAGCTATTTGGCAGTTGCAGTTTAAACAAGTCAGGGTGTAAACGATAAAAGGCATGAGAAAAGAAATGAGAAGCATTTCCGTTGCGGAACGTCTCTTTCCGACCGAAGTCAAAATGGCACACTGTAGGCTACGGACAAAGGACGTTCCTGGAACGCTCGACTCACCAAAACCACGTCAGGACTCGCTGTCACCAGTGACAAGGCTGCTGATGCTCCTTTTTTGGTGGCAAAGCCTGGAAAACAGGCAGAAACGCCGCCAGCTTGTCCCTGTTTGTCCACGCCTCTTCTTTGACCTCTTTTAGCACAGGTGCCAGTATCTCAGTAAGGCTTTTGAGTACTACCGCAAGAGATTTTTAAAATTTATCATTTTAAATGCATTAAAAGCATAAAGCGTTTATCAGCAAAACAAAGTCTGCTTCTTCTGAACACCTGAACTCTTACGAACAGTTTTTCCCCTCTTTTAGCACACAATTATTTTCACAGTATCATTTAATAGATAGCACGCAGAAATAGGAGACTGTGCATTCAGGAGGACAAAATAAATGGAGGGAAGTAAGGTTTGCCCAGGCATAACGTGCTCTGGAACAGAAGGAAGCCCTGCACGGCTGATTCCGCTACCCTAAAGAAGGTCACGGGCAGCTCTTAATTTATCCTAGGTGAAAGTTTGTTCTTTTACCCCAGAGGAAGACATTCCCAACTACCGAGGGCCCAATTCGGGCAGGAGGCATGCTCCCTTAACTGCAATTCCCCATCAGCTTTTCCCCACTGGCAGCAAATTGGCCTTTTCCGCGGGTTGGACGTGGAGCATCTGTAGCGTCCCCGAACTCGCAAACATTTCTCCCGGCTCCCCCAGCCCCACGCGTGCAGTTCCTGAGCAGCAAGCGGAATCAGCCCTGCAGGACTTCCTTCCTGCCCCGCAGAAGATGACCCTGGCAAAAGAAGAGGCGAGAAATGACCCCGTTTGTCACAGCCAGCCCAACAAGAGGCTGCCGAGCCTGCAGAAGAGGGACGGGACAGGAGGGAGAGGCCAGTGGTGGGACGGGGCCGCACGAAGCTGCCTTGGTGCCAGGGCCGGCCTTGCTGGTACCATGGGGGCCACTGTGCCAAGGCAGCCCCCTCCATCCCACACCTTCTCCTCCTCCTGCCCGCAGGTGGCCCACAGGCTGCCAGAGGCAGCGCCGCAGGGCAGGCAGAGCCTGGCCTGGTCCCTCCATGGGGACAGGCTGCCACAGCTCCCCTGCTCAGAGACCTCACAGGTCACCAGGAGCCGCCGCGCGCAGACAGGGAGCCTGCGGGAGACGAGGCCAAATGTGTTCCCCAGCCCGGGAGCTGCCGATGGGCAGGCGGGAGATGCAGGAGGGGACAGGGGGGGCTTGGCCCCTGTCACAAGCTGGCCCCCCCCGGGCTGTGCCCAGCAGGCTGCCCTGGCATGCCAGGGGTGCTCCCAGGAGTTGCCACGGGCCATGGGGGGACCAGCCCTCTCTTGGGGAGATGAGCGCCGCCCGGGGGGCTGGCGGTGGAGCCCGGCCGCAGGAGCTTTTCCAGGCGGGACAGGGGAACAAGGGCCACAGTCACACAGCCCCTCTCCTTGGCTTCTCTTGCAGATGGACAGCGTGGTGCTGCACGAGGAGACTCCCCCCAGGGAGGCAGCAGCACCCGCAGCTTGGCTGCAGGGACCCGCCAGCACCGGCTGCAAGCTGCCACCTCTGCCGGCAGCTCCCTCAGCATCTCGTGCCGGGGGTTGGGAAATGGCCCTGGCGTGGCAGCCAGCGGCCACCAACAGCCAGTCCCACCATCTCAGAGCATCTGCAGGCCTTGCTCCTGTCTGGCTCCTCAAGGTGTGCCAGAGTTCCTGTGGGACGCGTGGGTGTCCCCAGGTGCTCTGGCGGCCGCTCTGTCCCTGCCCTTCTCCAGGTGTGCTCCTCAAGGAGCCCAAGCGAAGGCCTTCACCACGGCGCCGGGTGCCAGCTCCTGTCACACGCGTCTTGCTCTTCCGGGGAAGTCACCTGCGCAGACACCAGGTGGTGGCTTCTCCCCTGCTGTCGGGGGCTGCTGGCTGAAGCTCAGAGGCCTAGGTGTCCCCTGCAGGCAGCTGCCTTCCCCCCCCAGTGATGCTCCAGGGCCAGTGTCAGCGCTGGCTCCGCTGCCGGCCATTCTGCCTGTGCTGGGCCGGCCACGCTGGGAAGGGGCAGTGCCTGTAACTTTAGGAACAGGGATGTTTCCAAAAAGCAGCCCAGTGGTTTTGGAAACCTTCTGACAGCTGGGAGCCGAGCAGCACTCGGTGCTCAGATCCTGGTGGGACCTGGGCAGCGGCTCCCACTGAGAGGGCCCTCCTTGCAAGGCCTCTGCTCTCTGTCCACCCCCGATGGGCTCTGTGCTCCAGGACGGAAAGGGGTGGTGTGGACATGGGAAGGGCTGCGCATGTTGTCTACCTGGGCTTTGGCAAATCCTTTGGCAGTGTTTCCCACAGCATTCTCCTGGAGAAACCGCCTGCCCGTGGCTCGGGTGGGCGTACGCTTCGCTGGGTGTAAAACTGGCTGGAGGGATGGGCCCAGAGAGCAGTGGTGACTGGAGTTCAGTCCAGTTGGTGGCCGGTCACAGGGGTGTTCCCCAGGGCTTGGTGTCAGGGCCAGTTTCATATCTTTATCAATGATCTGGAGGAGGGGATCAAGTGCACCTTCAGTCAGCTTGCAGAGGACGCCGAGTTGGGTGGGATGTTGATTTGATGGAGGGTGGGAGGGTTCTACGGAGGGGTCTGGACAGACTGGGTCCATGAGCCAAGGCCGGTGGAAGAAGGCCAAGTGCTGGGTCCTGCAGTTGAGTGACACCAACCCCGTGGACCCTCCAGGCTGGGGGAAGAGTGGCTGGAGCTGCCTGGCAGAAAAGGACATGGGGGCCTTTGTCAATAGCTGTCTTTCTCCTAAAGGGGGACCAGGCACAGGCAAGCACTGAGGGAAAATCATAATCTTTATTGGCCTCAGAAACATCCACAGCCAAGTGGAGTCTGGTGGCACAATGTCCTCAGGGCAGCATGTCCTCACGGCCCTGGCACCCGCCTCACCTTGTGCAGAAGGTCCCGAGCCATGGGAGAAGTCGCTGTGTCCCCTTCATTTTCTGATGTTGGGATGAGAGGGGCTGTGCTGGCCTCTTCAGCCAAGGGAGACTCTGTGTCCCGAGGTCCTGCAGGTGGTGCTGCTGCAGAAAAGGACCCGGGAATGTTGGTTGACAGCCGCCTTTCTCCTGAGAGGTACCAGGCACAAACAAGCACTGAGGGAAAATCATGATCTTTTATTGGCCTCAGAAATGTCCATGGCTGAGCAGAGGCTGGTGGCCCGATGTCCTCAGTGCAGATGAAGGCCTGGGGTGCCGTCCACACACCTGTCCCTTGTGTTCTTCCCTATGCTGCTTCCTCTGGGTGCTGCACAGGCTCAGGGCCAGTCGCCATCTCCAGGGACGTGCCAGGTGCTGGCGGCCGTGGCTACTGCTCCTCCTGCCCCATGATGCAGGAGCAGCGGAAAGCCCTGCGCAGAGCCCACAGGGCCCGCCTGAAGAGGGAGGGCCGTTGCTGTTTAGCTTGGGTGTGTAGGAGGGTGGCGATGCCTGTGGGGGGAAAGAGAGGCGTAGGTGAGAGGCCGGAGAGGCAATGGGCAAGTTTCTGCCAGCCCCTGGCCACCCAGGGCTTTCCCCAGGGAGAGGTGGCTGGGCCAAGCTGCTCTCTACTTGGGGACCCACCTGGGACATCCTCGGCCACGTCCCTGCGGCCAAAGGAGGGTTGTGCCTCCTCTCTGCGCTCGGAGGGGACCTGCACAGGGAGAGGAAGAGCACGGGCAGGTGAGGGAGGGGATGTCAGCGGGACGACACAGAGAATACCTGGCATCTCCCGCCGCTCACAGCCTGGGGGCTGCGCCTGCCCCCAGCACCTCGGGATGCCCGATGCCGGCCCCCGCGCCCACCTCACCTGGTGCGGAAGGTCCCGAGCCATGGGAGAGGCCACTGCATCCCCTTCATTTTCTGATGTTGGGATGAGAGGGGCTGTGCTGGCCTTTTCACCCAAGGGAGACTCCGTGTCTCGAGGTCCTGCAGGTGGTGCTGCTGCTGCTGTTTTGGTTTCCGTGCTTTGTGCCCGGTCTTGCTGGGTCACAAGCACAGCCTTGCCCATGACCTCTGTCATGATGTACAGGGCTGTGTCCTGCAGAGCCTCGTCAGAAGCTGAGGGGCTGTGCAGGCCAGGTACCTGGCTCTCCAGCTCTGCTGCTGGGGCAGAGTTGGGTGCGACAGTTTCTGACGGAGGGTTTTGAAGCCCTGAAGCGGTCGCATGCACAGCCTTGCCCACGACCTCCATCACAATGTACAGGGATGTGTCCTGTAGAGCCTCGTCCTCGTAGTCTGGGAGGCTGTATGGGGCAGCTTTCGGGATCTCTCCCTCTGGGTCCTGCTTGATGAAGACAGGACAAGAAGGTGCCTTTGCCTCCTTTTCTGTTGCGGAAGGCAGAGGTGTGCGGTGTCCAGCCAGGACAGGAGACACTCTTTGCCGGTCGCCAGCTATGTCTCCTGCCTCCTCTGCACCCAGGCTGCTGGGCCCCTCCTGGGGACCAACATCAGCATCCTGGAAGAGCTCTGGGACTGAGGGGTTGACCCAGATGTTGCGTATCTTGGTATCTTCCCCTTGGGACAGCTCTTTGGCACTGTGGTCCTCGCACTCTGCGGAGGGACCTGGACAGACTGGATCCATGGGCTGAGGCTGGTGGTGTGAGGTTCAACAAAGCCGAGTGCTGGGTCCTGCAGTTGAGTGACACCAACCCCGTGGACCCTCCAGGCTGGGGGAAGAGTGGCTGGAGCTGCCTGGCAGAAAAGGACATGGGGGCCTTTGTCAATAGCTGTCTTTCTCCTAAAGGGGGACCAGGCACAGGCAAGCACTGAGGGAAAATCATAATCTTTATTGGCCTCAGAAACATCCACAGCCAAGTGGAGTCTGGTGGCACAATGTCCTCAGGGCAGCATGTCCTCACGGCCCCGGCACCCGCCTCACCTTGTGCAGAAGGTCCCGAGCCATGGGAGAAGTCGCTGTGTCCCCTTCATTTTCTGATGTTGGGATGAGAGGGGCTGTGCTGGCCTCTTCAGCCAAGGGAGACTCTGTGTCCCGAGGTCCTGCAGGTGGTGCTGCTGCAGAAAAGGACCCGGGAATGTTGGTTGACAGCCGCCTTTCTCCTGAGAGGTACCAGGCACAAACAAGCACTGAGGGAAAATCATGATCTTTTATTGGCCTCAGAAATGTCCATGGCTGAGCAGAGGCTGGTGGCCCGATGTCCTCAGTGCAGATGAAGGCCTGGGGTGCTGTCCACACACCTGTCCCTTGTGTTCTTCCCTATGCTGCTTCCTCTGGGTGCTGCACAGGCTCAGGGCCAGTCGCCATCTCCAGGGACGTGCCAGGTGCTGGCGGCCGTGGCTACTGCTCCTCCTGCCCCATGATGCAGGAGCAGCGGAAAGCCCTGCGCAGAGCCCACAGGGCCCGCCTGAAGAGGGAGGGCCGTTGCTGTTTAGCTTGGGTGTGTAGGAGGGTGGCGATGCCTGTGGGGGGAAAGAGAGGCGTAGGTGAGAGGCCGGAGAGGCAATGGGCAAGTTTCTGCCAGCCCCTGGCCACCCAGGGCTTTCCCCAGGGAGAGGTGGCTGGGCCAAGCTGCTCTCTACTTGGGGACCCACCTGGGACATCCTCGGCCACGTCCCTGCGGCCAAAGGAGGGTTGTGCCTCCTCTCTGCGCTCGGAGGGGACCTGCACAGGGAGAGGAAGAGCACGGGCAGGTGAGGGAGGGGATGTCAGCGGGACGACACAGAGAATACCTGGCATCTCCCGCCGCTCACAGCCTGGGGGCTGCGCCTGCCCCCAGCACCTCGGGATGCCCGATGCCGGCCCCCGCGCCCACCTCACCTGGTGCGGAAGGTCCCGAGCCATGGGAGAGGCCACTGCATCCCCTTCATTTTCTGATGTTGGGATGAGAGGGGCTGTGCTGGCCTTTTCACCCAAGGGAGACTCCGTGTCTCGAGGTCCTGCAGGTGGTGCTGCTGCTGCTGTTTTGGTTTCCGTGCTTTGTGCCCGGTCTTGCTGGGTCACAAGCACAGCCTTGCCCATGACCTCTGTCATGATGTACAGGGCTGTGTCCTGCAGAGCCTCGTCAGAAGCTGAGGGGCTGTGCAGGCCAGGTACCTGGCTCTCCAGCTCTGCTGCTGGGGCAGAGTTGGGTGCGACAGTTTCTGACGGAGGGTTTTGAAGCCCTGAAGCGGTCGCATGCACAGCCTTGCCCACGACCTCCATCACAATGTACAGGGATGTGTCCTGTAGAGCCTCGTCCTCATAGTCTGGGAGGCTGTATGGGGCAGCTTTCGGGATCTCTCCCTCTGGGTCCTGCTTGATGAAGACAGGACAAGAAGGTGCCTTTGCCTCCTTTTCTGTTGCGGAAGGCAGAGGTGTGCGGTGTCCAGCCAGGACAGGAGACACTCTTTGCCGGTCGCCAGCTATGTCTCCTGCCTCCTCTGCACCCAGGCTGCTGGGCCCCTCCTGGGGACCAACATCAGCATCCTGGAAGAGCTCTGGGACTGAGGGGTTGACCCAGATGTTGCGTATCTTGGTATCTTCCCCTTGGGACAGCTCTTTGGCACTGTGGTCCTCGCACTCTGCGGAGGGACCTGGACAGACTGGATCCATGGGCTGAGGCTGGTGGTGTGAGGTTCAACAAAGCCGAGTGCTGGGTCCTGCAGTTGAGTGACACCAACCCCGTGGACCCTCCAGGCTGGGGGAAGAGTGGCTGGAGCTGCCTGGCAGAAAAGGACATGGGGGCCTTTGTCAATAGCTGTCTTTCTCCTAAAGGGGGACCAGGCACAGGCAAGCACTGAGGGAAAATCATAATCTTTATTGGCCTCAGAAACATCCACAGCCAAGTGGAGTCTGGTGGCACAATGTCCTCAGGGCAGCATGTCCTCACGGCCCCGGCACCCGCCTCACCTTGTGCAGAAGGTCCCGAGCCATGGGAGAAGTCGCTGTGTCCCCTTCATTTTCTGATGTTGGGATGAGAGGGGCTGTGCTGGCCTCTTCAGCCAAGGGAGACTCTGTGTCCCGAGGTCCTGCAGGTGGTGCTGCTGCAGAAAAGGACCCGGGAATGTTGGTTGACAGCCGCCTTTCTCCTGAGAGGTACCAGGCACAAACAAGCACTGAGGGAAAATCATGATCTTTTATTGGCCTCAGAAATGTCCATGGCTGAGCAGAGGCTGGTGGCCCGATGTCCTCAGTGCAGATGAAGGCCTGGGGTGCCGTCCACACACCTGTCCCTTGTGTTCTTCCCTATGCTGCTTCCTCTGGGTGCTGCACAGGCTCAGGGCCAGTCGCCATCTCCAGGGACGTGCCAGGTGCTGGCGGCCGTGGCTACTGCTCCTCCTGCCCCATGATGCAGGAGCAGCGGAAAGCCCTGCGCAGAGCCCACAGGGCCCGCCTGAAGAGGGAGGGCCGTTGCTGTTTAGCTTGGGTGTGTAGGAGGGTGGCGATGCCTGTGGGGGGAAAGAGAGGCGTAGGTGAGAGGCCGGAGAGGCAATGGGCAAGTTTCTGCCAGCCCCTGGCCACCCAGGGCTTTCCCCAGGGAGAGGTGGCTGGGCCAAGCTGCTCTCTACTTGGGGACCCACCTGGGACATCCTCGGCCACGTCCCTGCGGCCAAAGGAGGGTTGTGCCTCCTCTCTGCGCTCGGAGGGGACCTGCACAGGGAGAGGAAGAGCACGGGCAGGTGAGGGAGGGGATGTCAGCGGGACGACACAGAGAATACCTGGCATCTCCCGCCGCTCACAGCCTGGGGGCTGCGCCTGCCCCCAGCACCTCGGGATGCCCGATGCCGGCCCCCGCGCCCACCTCACCTGGTGCGGAAGGTCCCGAGCCATGGGAGAGGCCACTGCATCCCCTTCATTTTCTGATGTTGGGATGAGAGGGGCTGTGCTGGCCTTTTCACCCAAGGGAGACTCCGTGTCTCGAGGTCCTGCAGGTGGTGCTGCTGCTGCTGTTTTGGTTTCCGTGCTTTGTGCCCGGTCTTGCTGGGTCACAAGCACAGCCTTGCCCATGACCTCTGTCATGATGTACAGGGCTGTGTCCTGCAGAGCCTCGTCAGAAGCTGAGGGGCTGTGCAGGCCAGGTACCTGGCTCTCCAGCTCTGCTGCTGGGGCAGAGTTGGGTGCGACAGTTTCTGACGGAGGGTTTTGAAGCCCTGAAGCGGTCGCATGCACAGCCTTGCCCACGACCTCCATCACAATGTACAGGGATGTGTCCTGTAGAGCCTCGTCCTCGTAGTCTGGGAGGCTGTATGGGGCAGCTTTCGGGATCTCTCCCTCTGGGTCCTGCTTGATGAAGACAGGACAAGAAGGTGCCTTTGCCTCCTTTTCTGTTGCGGAAGGCAGAGGTGTGCGGTGTCCAGCCAGGACAGGAGACACTCTTTGCCGGTCGCCAGCTATGTCTCCTGCCTCCTCTGCACCCAGGCTGCTGGGCCCCTCCTGGGGACCAACATCAGCATCCTGGAAGAGCTCTGGGACTGAGGGGTTGACCCAGATGTTGCGTATCTTGGTATCTTCCCCTTGGGACAGCTCTTTGGCACTGTGGTCCTCGCACTCCTCCTCAGCCAAAGCCCCTGGCTTTTCTTCTGGGCTGTCCTGCTTCCACCCCAGGATGTCCTTCCTGAGCTGGGCCAGGTTGCGCCCAGTACGGGCCAGGAAGCTCCTCTCCAGCTCCTCCAGGTACTCTGTCTTGAGGGACAGGATGGATTGCTCTTCTGCAAAACTCCTGTGGTGCATCCACAGCAATCTCTCATTGAGGTAGCACTTGGTGCGCAGTGCTGAGCTTTCTGGGTTGTGTACTGCTGCTCGTCCCCAGCACCCTGGCCCTGTGTCCCTGCCCGAGGAAGCTGGTGTAGGGGCCCCGCTGGCAGTACCGGTGCCCCAGGCTTCACAGGGCTCAGGCGTGGGCCGAGCTGTGGGGGCCTTGATGCCACTGGCCATCAATACCTCCTGTGTTGTTACTGTGATGGCCATGGCCCTGCTGTGTGTGAGGTACCGTGGTGCCGCTGGCTGCTGGCTGGGTCCCCGGCTCACTGTGAAGAGCTTGCCGAGAACCTTATTGGCAATGCACCAGGCGGTGTCCCTCAGAGCTGCGGTGTCACCTGTGGGGCTGAGCGGGGCAAGCCTCAACCTCCTCACCCTTGCGCCTCTGCCCCTCTCAGCGCAGGTGCCCCGAGCAGGTGGGACCGGCTGTCGGTGGCCACTGGCTGCCACGCTGCTGGCTGTTTCCCAGCCCCTGGCAGGAGATGTTGAGGGAGCTGCTGGCAGAGGTGGCAGCTTGCAACCTGTGCTGGTGGGTCCCTGCAGCCAAGCTGCGGGTGCTGCTGCCTCCCTGGGGGGAGTCTCCTCCTGGAGCACTACCTTGTTACAGGGTAGTGCCTTGCTGCGCACCACACTGCCCATCTGCAAGAGAAGCCAAGGAGAGAGGATGCTTGACTTGGCCCTTGTCCATGTGTCCTGCCCGGAAGAGCTTCTGCTCTCCTGCCAGCCCCCCGAGCAGCACTCATCCCCCTGGGAGAGGGCTGGTTCTCCCACAGCCAATAGCGACTCCTGGGAGCACCCCTGGCATGCCTGGCAGCCTGCTGGGCATGGCATGGAGGCCCAGCTTGTGACAGGGGCTGAGCCTCCCTGTCCCTGTTGGCAGCTCCCAGGGTGGGGAAGACGTTTGGCCCCCTCTCCCACAGGCTCCCTACCTGTGCCTGGCAGCTCCCGGTGGCCTGTAAGCTCTCTGGGTGGGGGAGCCGTGGCAGCCTGTCCCCATGGAGGGACCAGGCTGGGCTCTGCCTGCCCTGCGGCGCTGCCTCTGGCAGCCTGTGGGCCACCTGTGGGCAGGAGGAGGACAAGAAAGAGTGGGATGGAGGGGGCTGCCTTGGCACAGAGGCCACCACATTGACAGCAAGCCCAGCCCTGGCACCAAGGGGGGAAGCTCCATGTGGCCCTGTCCCATGACCGGCCTCTTCCTCCTGCCTGGTCCCTCACCTGGCGCCTCTTCTGGCTTGGCAGCCCCCTGTCAGACTGGGAGTGGGCGTTCGTCTCTTCATCCATTGGCGTCTTCGGCATCCTTGGCAGTAGATCTGCCACTGGCACCCAGGGAAATTGCTGCTTCCAGAGGGAGCTGCTCTCCTGGGTGTGGGCATCCCAGGGCTCCCGCTCCTTAAATACCCCACGGTCACCGTGGCCACTGGCGTCACAATGGTCTCTGGGCATGATGCTGTGACCCCATCACAGAGCCCTGCAGATGCCCACACCTGGGACTGGCTGTGCCCCGTTGTGCCGTGGCTGTGACCCTGCTGGGACCAGCTGTGCACGGTTGGGGCATCCCCTGCTCCCCCCCTCACAGAAACCATGGCAGGCCCCAGCCAGCATCCCCCACAGAGGCCTCTGCAGAGCTGAGTCCTGGGGCCCTTCAGCAGCTCGGGGTGCCACCGCCCTGGGCCTTGTCCCCAGGCCTTGCTCCTGTCTGGCTCCTCAAGGTGTGCCAGGGTTCCCGTGGGACACGTGGGTGTCCCCAGGTTCTCCAGTGGCCGCTCTGTGGCCTCTAGAAGCTGACAAGCTTACAGTAAGCTTTTACTTTCCTGAGAAGACTCAATACCTTAAAAGGATAATGTGAGGAAGCGTATTCCTACTACAGGGACCACCAAGGAGCTCACGCCTGCGCAGGAGTGTTTTGCAAACACTGCAAAATTAAATACGCACATGCAAAAAGGGCTATTCGGTCATCCTAATGAACGTATAAGTGCAGGTGGAGTTATGTATTAGGTAGGCGGAATAATGAGAATGTTTTGTGTACAAATAATGGGTGAATGTCCCCGGTAAGGTGTGCTAGATTTGTGGATTGCAGCTGGCACCCGACGTTGAATAAAGCAACATCTCCTCTCTAAACTGCTGCTGCTTTCAAGAGCTTTTGTTTCAGGTAACGCCCTGAAGAACTTGATTTCTGTCTGGCTTTCAGCGGCGCCTTTCCCCGGCAGTGCGGTAGCATCTCTCTTGGGCAGTGCCGCCGGCCAGAGAAAGCAGCCCCTGGTCAAATGACAACTGTGTGTTCTGGAGACGGAGAGCGCAATGGTGTGGGTTCGGAGCTGTGCCAGTTGAATTAGCGCTGAAGAAAAAGTCCAAGGCTTTTCCAGCGTGAGTATTTTTCTTGGCTGTATCTAAACGCATGCAGAGCTTTCCAGCGGCGGGGAAAGGGAAGGGAGGAGGGACTTCCCCCCAGCGGGCGGAGGGTTTGTTAACGCTGTTAGGCTGAGAAGGTGTTGCAAGTGGCATGGGTCAGTCTGAATAGGGACTTGAAGCACTGGGATGGCTCTGGCTTTAGATTCCTATCCAGCTTTATGCTAAAGGGTTTTTTCCTTGGCAGAAGGTCAACTGCCACCATTTCTCCAGGGTCACCCTTTCTTCTGCCACGACAGCCAGGACAGATGGGAAGGATCCGGAGTGCTCTGCGAGCACAAGGTAACTCTACCATGGGCGTCTGCGTTTTTCCTAAGGTCCTTGTAGTGTGGACTTTGAAGTTAATGTGAAAGATGTGCCAGCTCTTCTTCTAAATTTTTTTTTTTTTTATGAAATATTTTAGTGCAATTTCTGGAGCATGTTACAACCATGCAAAGCTTACTTCCCTGTGTTTATTTTCTCTTCCCGTAAGCATAATCTTTTTCTGGGCACTTACTTTTAAGTGATACTGGGAAAATACTTTTGTACTAAAAGAGGGGAAACTGTTTGCAAGAGTTCGGGTGTTCAGAAGAAGCAGACGTTTCATGATAAAAGCTTTATGCTTTTTCAGTTGATAACTTTTTAAAAGATCTTACGGTAGTACTCAAAAACCTTACTGAGATACTGGCATCTGTCCTAAAAGCCATCAAGGTTAAAGAAGGGACGTGGATAAAATGGGACAAACCGGCGCCGCTTCTGCCTGTTTTCCAGGCTTTGCCATGAACCAAGGAGCATCAGCAGCCTCGTCACTGGTAGCGGCGAGTCCTGAGGTGGCTTAGGTGAGTCGAGCCTTCCAGGAACATCCGTTGTCCGTAGCCTACAGCGTGTCATTTGGACGTCAGTCGGAAGGAGGTTTCCCTTTCTGAAAGGGAACCAGTTTCTCATGCCAAGCGGTTGCCTTTCCTGAAGTTCCCACGAGAGTGGATCCTCGGACATGATGTGCTGGGCAGCAGAAGTCATCAGCGACGAGACGTCGCGCGCTCTATTAAATAGGGACAAAAAGAAAGAAAATGTCCTTCCAAAGGCCTGAGCGCGGCACCTCTTCCAATGGCCGATGGCATGGCTGGCCTTTGGGCTCTGGGTCGTAACAGTGGGGACACGGCCAAACCCTGTTCCTCTGCGTGTTCGGCACAGCCAAAAGCCTTGGCCGGTCCGCCAGTCCTTTTTGGTAGCCTGATGGATCGCGGCACCAGGGATTGGATTTCCCCCCGCCAAAAAAGTAAAACCGTCTGGGGGATGTCTTTATCTCGCTGATTTTTCTGTGCTAAATTAAACTTTTTAAAAAAAGTTAAAATGGTATAATTTACAAACACACTTGCATTGTTTAAAGTGCAACTGCCACATAGCTGTAGCACACAATTTATTAGGTGCCCATAAGCAGTTAGGTATTTGTTGTACTTGTTTACAAATAGAGGTGACTGCCTGTTACGCTGTTTTTCCCCCGATACTGTGATGGTAAGCTCTGAAGTACTTAATTTCTGTCTGGCTTTCAGTGGGGCGTTTCCCCGGCAGACCAGGGAGTCACACAAGAGCAGATGGAAAGGAAGAGGGAAAGAAGGAATACACGGGTTTATTTTCTGCTGTCGCACACTAATCTATAGTTTTTAAGGAGAAAAAGCCGGATTTGGGTGAATTCCCCTCCAGCCGCACGGCCCTGTTGCCATGGCAACGGCCCCGCGTCCCCGCCTGGGCGCCTTCCCCATGGCAACCGCTGCAGGGTGGATGGGGGGAGTTGGGCCAGTCACAGTGCGGCCGCCGTGCTCCGATTGGTCGGATGCCCTCGCAGGGATGGTGAGCGGTGGAGATTGACAGCTGCGATGGGCCAATGGAGCGGGACTTCTCATGGAGGGGGCGGGTGGCGGCCAATAGGCGCGCGGCGTGGGTGGGCTGAGGCGCTCCAGAAGCAGAGGGTGCCAGGGGAAAATGGCCGCCAGCTCGAAGTGGGAGGGCGGCGGCGCGGGTGGAAAACGGGACCTGACGTTTCTGAGGACGGGCGAGTCCTCCGCCGGGCTGGGCCCTCAGAGCCACCACGAACACGTCATGAGGCAGCTGGACCGTGGCAAGATGAGCGGGGGGTGGTGGGGTGCTTGAGGGCGCCATGAGCGGGGACGGGGTGGTCTTGGAGTCCCTCAAGGAGTGATGGGGGGGCCTGGAGCGGGGTTTGAGGAATAGTCCCTCTGAGGAGGAACAAGAGGGCTGAGGGAGCCCTGGGGGGGACTGGGACTGAAGGAGGGTGACGGAGGCCCTAATGGGAACTGAAAGGGGGAACGGGGAGCCTGAGGGGGAACAGGGAGGTTAAGGGGACCTTGAAGGCAGCTGGGGGGCTGAGAAGTTATGGGAGGGCTGAGGGGGGACGTGGCAACAGGGGGCCTGAGGGGGAGGTTGTAGAGACCTGAGGAGGAACATGGCGAAGATGAGGGGGGGCCCTGCAGGTGTTGTAGTGGGGGTTGGCCTGAGGGGAGCCCTGAGCTGGGAGGTGTGGGGGGGTCCAGGTGCCTGGGGGACCCCTGTTTTGGGGGTCAGGGTGGCCTGAAGTGGGCCCTGAGTTGGAGGATGGTGTGAAGAGGAGATGGGAATGGGCTAAGGGGGGGTCTTGGGGAGTGTTGGTTGGCTGGAGTAGGGGGAGTGTTGGGGGCTCCCCTGGCATTTGGGGGAAAAAATTGTTTTGAGGATGAAGTTGCCAGGAAAGCACGGAGCCCCAAGACTTGTGGGGGAATTGAAGTGCTGCCAAGGGACAGTGAGGACAAGCCACAACTTTGTGTTCTGGCATCTTGGGTGTGGGAGAAATTGGTAGATGTTTGACGTTTTTGACCCGGCCCTGGGAGAACGAAACAAGGTGCTTTTTGAGGATTAAGTTGCCAGGGAAGCCCGGAGCCCCAGGGTATCCTGAAAAGTGGCTCTAGTGCACTAAAGCTGCCAGTGAGTCAAAAAAAATGCAAAGCTCTAGTGGCCTGTATCAACAGCAGATGATGCCAAATGCTTTTTCCTCCACTTGGCAAACCTCCATGAAAGAAGGAAGCTTTAGATTCCTACCCAGCTTTATGCTAAAGGGGTTTTTTTCCTTTCTCAGCAGAATGTCAACTGCCACCATTTCTGCATGGTCGCCCTTTCTTCTGCCGTGACAGCACAAGACCGGTGGAAAGGATCCGGAGTGCTCTGCATGTACATGGTACATCTGTGACATGCAGTTGCATTTTTCCTAAGGTCTTTGTAGTTTGGATTTTGAAGTTAACATCAATAAGGTCTGTTCCGGAGCATGTTATGCCCATGCAAAGCTTACTTCCCTCTGCTCATTTTCTCTTCCTGAAAACATAATCTTCTCTTTCTGGGCACTTACTAGTTGAATGATACCATGAAAATAATTTTGTAATAAAAGAGGGAAGAAACTGTTCATTAGAATGCAGATACTCAAAAGAAACAGACTTTATTTTCATGCTGTAAGCATTTTAGAATATCTTATAGAAGTACTCAAAAACTTTACTGAGATACTGGCATCTGTCCTAAAAGCAATCAAGGTCAAAGAAGAGATGTCGACTAAACAGGACAAACCAGTGTCGCTTCTGCGTGTTTTCCAGGCCTTGCCACGAAGCATCAGCAGCCTCGACACGAGTGACGGCCAGTCCTGACATGGCTTCCAAGAATGTCCTTTTTCCGTAACCTACAGTGTGTAATTTTGATGTCAGTCAGAAGGAGGTTCTCAGAAATGGAAATGTTTCTCATTCAGAGCAGTTGCCTTGTAGAATTTACAACCTGACTTGCATTGTTTAAACTGCAACTGCCAAATAGCTCTAGCAGACTGTTGATTAGGTGTACTTAAGCAGTTAGGTATTTGTTCTATGTGTTTGAAAAAAGAGGTGACTGAACATTACAGAGTTTCCCCCTGCTCTTTAGGCGGAGTGCTCTGAAGTGCTTGATTTCTGCCTGGCTTTCAGCGGCGCCTTTCCCCGGCAGTGCGGTAGCATCTCTCTTGGGCAGTGCCACCGGCCAGATGTCCCTCCTCGCTGGGTACCGCAAAAAAAAAAAATCCATAGTCAAATGATAACTGTGTGTTTTGGACACGAACAGTGCGATGGTATCAGTGCACAGCTGTGCAAGGTCAATTAATGCCAAAGGAAAATCAAGACACTTTTATGGTATCAATATTTTTATTGAAAAGGTGTGTGCCTGTCTTTATATACATTCAACATAAAGTGAATGACCGAGCTTTGTTCTTTACTGTTCCTTGTGCTCTTCAAGGTTTTACCCTTCCCTCTCAGCTGCATTGACCGAGCCAGCGAGATAAGCAGCAGCAGCACTGGCTCTCTCAGCATCATTCTGTCACGGCACAGCCTGGTCCTGCCCCTCGCAGGGTGATCTCCCTGCACCACGCTGGGAAGAAGGGGCCGTGTGTTTCCCTACACCAGACAGAGGGTTCACTGTTAGGCTGAGAAGGTGTTGCAAATGGCACGGGTCAGTCTGAATAGGGACCTGAAGTGTCGGGATGGCTCCGTCTTTGGCAGGCCGTGCCGTCTTTGGAGCGGAGCTGTTTCCCCGCAATCCTCCTGTAGCTCAGCTCCTGTCCTGTCCCTCGGTCGGAGGGAATTCCTTTACTCTCTTCGGTGCTCTTTTGTTTGATGATGCTGAACTCTGGTTGGGGTTTGTTGTTTGTTTTGTAGGTGCCTCATTGTCCGCGTCTCGTGTTGCTCGACAGATGCCCCAGCCTGGGTTTGCAGCCGGTGGTGGAGCCACCTGAGGGGAAGGGGCCAGCCCTGGGTCTGGTCGTTTGCCGCTGTCTTTTTGCGGTGAATAAAAAGGAGGGGTATTTGGGGAGTGATGATGTCATTTGGGGCCACCCCAGCGTCACCGAAGGGGGTGATGATGCGGCAGAGGAGCAGGAGACTTGGGGATGTGGGGTCACACAGGGTTCCCCCCTAAAAGAGGTGGGTCACAGCCCCAAAATGTCTGAAAAGTCATGGGGGGGGATTAAAAAATAAAAAACCCTGTAAATATGAGTGTGAAGTGTTGAAATTGAGAACACTCATTTATATATAGATGGAAAAATAGTATTTATGTATATAAAAGGAATTCAGAATAAAACCCTGTACCTCAAAGGATTCTGTGATTCTATATTATAAACAAACATAAAAATATTTTAAAAATATTTATAAAAAGATATTAATGTCAAAATAGATGTCTAAGCAGATAGTTTAAGTAGGTATTTTACATAATAAGTGTTAATGTGTACGGTAATGTCAATGTGTAAGTCTAAGCCTAAACAGATACTCTATTTAAGTGTAAAAAAAAAAAAAAAAATCTTTTCCCTAAATCTGTTTATCCATGTGTCAGTCAGTGCAGAGGTGTAAACGCCTGTGCTGTAGATGGTTCCAGACTGCAAAGAGAGTCTATCGCTAAAGGGATTTCAAAACTGGCCCTCCCCTCTACTGTCTCTTGCAGGCATCCAAGCGCTTTCAAAAGCAGCCTCTTCCCCCGTTTCCCCTCCCGCCCTGGGGAGCTGGATCGGTGCAGCGGGACAGGAGGAAAAAAACCCACCCCCGTTTTCCTGCAGGGACGCAAAGCTCCCCGATGTCTCTGTGGTGGATAAGGCGGCACCCCCACCTGCCTTCCTGGACCCTGGCAGACTGGCTGCTGTCACCCCCACGGCCCCCGGGGCCACGCGCAGAGTGCCGCGGCATCCCTGGGGCTGGTTGCAGGGCGAACACCGGAGGTTTTTGGTGGCGAGGCGATGGCTGGGGCTGCCCGGGCTGCGAGCGGGGACAGGGCTGAGAGCGGGAAGCCCTGCCTGCCGGTAAGTGGTCACAGTCCCTGGGTGGAGGGAAGCGGGCTGAGACCGGTCACCACTCATCGCCCCGGTGAGGTCTCAGAGGGGGACAAGGAAGGGGGCGCAGGCACTGTCCCGCTGCCCGGTGCTTTCCGCCCGGTGCGGTCCGGTCCGCAGCGATTTCTGCGCTGGCCGCTATTTTCTCCCGGTCCCTTCCGCTTCCGGAGCGGCTCGGCCCGCCCATGTGGCGCGCCCATTGGTCGCGGTGCCAGAAGCGGCGTCCGTCCTTGAGGAGCCCGCTCCATTGGCCGGTCGCGCCGTCAATCTTCAGCGGGTTCCACGCCGGCCAATCGGAGCGCGGCAGGCAATCCGGCCAATCGGAGCGTGGCGGCTGCACTGTGATTGGCTCGTCCTCCTGCCAATCCGCCCGGGGGCAGTTGCCATGGTGAGGAAGCCCCGCCTAGTCGCGCATGCGCAGTAGTAAGGGTGATACTTTCGAGTTCTGTGCTGCCCAGCCCCGGGACCTGCCGTTAGCGCTGCGGTAGTGTGTCACACCGTGCTCCGGGGCACCCGGAAGAACCGGTCGGTGCTCTGTGGGGAAATCTCTATGGCCTTTCCGTTATCCAGGATAAGGGAAGTTCCCCCTCAGTCCTCCAGCGTACGTCTCTATGGTGCCCTGGTCCTCCAGGAACTCCCCTCAGTCCTCTGGCGTAGGTCTCTATGGTGCCTTGGTTTTCCAGGACACCGTAAGTTCCCCCTCAGTCCTCCGGAAATCCATGTCGATGGCATTTGAGGCACCAGAACAGCAGATGTGCTTCTCAGTCCTCTGAAAACAAATCTCTATGGCCCTGCGTTGGTCGGGGCTGTGTGTATATAGGCCAGAGCCCCTGCCGAGGGAGCTCATTCTGCTTGCGGGGTTCTGTGGTGTGAGAGCTCTGCTGAGCCCTCAGAGAACTGCAGCTTTGGGGTGGCTCGGCTGTGGGGGCAGGGGTGTTTGGGCATTGAGAGGAGCAGAGGTGAGAAGTTTGAGGTAAGACCTTTAGGACCAGGTAAGGTTCAGCGGGATACATAGCAGAAAGTAGACTTTTATGCTGCCCTTTTTTTTTTTGGCAGGTTAATAATTTTTCTAATGAATGTTCAGGTGTGGCAAGAGGGTTAATTAGTATGCTTTTTACTTATTCCAGGTGCACTGTATTTTCCTGGAATTCCTGACCTTATTGAAGATGGAATTTTGTTTTTTTTTCCCCAGTTTTGCTGTATCCTGTGTAAGTTGCTGATACCATTTCTCTTAAAAAGACTGATGGTGAGATTATCTAGCAGGGGTTGGGGTGAGCATCTTGTATGCACCGGTATATGGAGTTTTAGCATTTCTGAAGAAAGCAGCAGGGAGGTAAGGCATAGTGTCTTTTAGGGTATAGGATGACTCATTGCCTTTCCCAATTGCCCACAGAGAACTATGGTGTCCCTAGAGCTTTTGCAGGTTGCAGCAGCCTCTCATAGATTGTGTCTGGGCATCATTTGTTTTGTGGGACTGCACCAGAGCCCAGAGTCTGTGGTAAGGCAGAAGATGGGAGGTGCCCACAGAGTGCAGGACACGGCTCAGAAGAGTGGCTCCCAAGGAGCAGCTGATGCAGGAGCTTCAGGGTTCAAACACAGGATTGGAAGTGTCAGGAAGAAGTGGGGTTCCTTCCTTGTCAATTCAGGAGTCAAGAAGGGGTTTCTAAAGCTTTGGGACTGGGGGATGGCTAGGAAAGGGTGGCAGGTTCATTAGTCTTTCTTATGTTGCTGCTGCGTTTCAGTTTGGGTGTCGATGAGGTCTGGTGTGTTTGAGTCTCTTGCCTTTGAGGTGAGCCAGGTAGTATCAAGGAGGAGCATGGGACTCGTGATCGTTCACAAGCACAATGGTAATTTTGTTTTTCTTGGTCTCCTAGGTGCCATAATTAAATGTCAGCATGGAGCAGGTGAGCAGAATGCCCCGGAGCTTCTGCAGATGAGGGTGTTGTGGAAGAGGTTGGCATTTACAGTCATGATGCACACTGCTGGGGCTGTGGTTCCTTCCTTTTTTTGCAGATGAAGAGGAAGCCGGTGACTGCAGGAATTATGAGTTAGCTGTTTGTTGTGGGATTTTTGTCAGGGATGAATCCAGACCACTGGCTCTCTGAAAGCTAAGTTGAGGGACCAATGTAGACAGTTGCAGAAAAGGGTATTAAAGTTAGGGAAGGGCAGAGGGCTATCCTGGAGCAGTCCCCATGGGCAGGTAAAGGAAGCAGGTTTACTCTTAAGCACAACACCAATGTGTCACAGGCAGGGCAGTTCCAGCCCATGTCTGTTGTTGTGTTGTTTGTGTGGTCCGTCTTCTGTGTCTTAGACCTTTTTTGGGTCTTGCTGTCCTCTTTATGCTTAAGGAGCACGGCATGAACCTTGACATGCTTGGGTGCTGCTTTTCTTGTGTTACAACCCTAAAGCGTGGATCAGTCTTGAGTCACAGAAGCTTCTGGATGGTCCTCATTTGCACCATTGTTCCTGATTGCCTGAGCAGCTCTGCTTTGTAGCCATCTGTTTCTAGGGAGTGGAATTTCTTCCCCGCATCCTTACATTCTTACGTCTTGAAGCCCGGCTTCCTGTATATACATCATCTCAGTTCTTAGAGTCACTTCTTTTCCTGGGCCATGACGTTCTACAGTTAGTTTCTGGGATTTCCCTCGAACATCCTCATGTCATCATCATGGTCCTATGGGTCTTCTTCCACCATGGCATCTTGCAAGCAGATGTCATTCTTCTTGCTGAGATTTTTTTCTTACCTTTGAGGCGTGTTGTTTGTTGTGTTGTGTGTAGTGTTGTTCTGTGCTTGTGTGTGTTTGGCTTGGAGCTGTCACCGAAGGGGGAGAGGAAGAGCACGGGCAGGTGAGGGAGGGGATGTCAGCGGGACGACACAGAGAATACCTGGCATCTCCCGCCGCTCACAGCCTGGGGGCTGCGCCTGCCCCCAGCACCTCGGGATGCCCGATGCCGGCCCCCGCGCCCACCTCACCTGGTGCGGAAGGTCCCGAGCCATGGGAGAGGCCACTGCATCCCCTTCATTTTCTGATGTTGGGATGAGAGGGGCTGTGCTGGCCTTTTCACCCAAGGGAGACTCCGTGTCTCGAGGTCCTGCAGGTGGTGCTGCTGCTGCTGTTTTGGTTTCCGTGCTTTGTGCCCGGTCTTGCTGGGTCACAAGCACAGCCTTGCCCATGACCTCTGTCATGATGTACAGGGCTGTGTCCTGCAGAGCCTCGTCAGAAGCTGAGGGGCTGTGCAGGCCAGGTACCTGGCTCTCCAGCTCTGCTGCTGGGGCAGAGTTGGGTGCGACAGTTTCTGACGGAGGGTTTTGAAGCCCTGAAGCGGTCGCATGCACAGCCTTGCCCACGACCTCCATCACAATGTACAGGGATGTGTCCTGTAGAGCCTCGTCCTCGTAGTCTGGGAGGCTGTATGGGGCAGCTTTCGGGATCTCTCCCTCTGGGTCCTGCTTGATGAAGACAGGACAAGAAGGTGCCTTTGCCTCCTTTTCTGTTGCGGAAGGCAGAGGTGTGCGGTGTCCAGCCAGGACAGGAGACACTCTTTGCCGGTCGCCAGCTATGTCTCCTGCCTCCTCTGCACCCAGGCTGCTGGGCCCCTCCTGGGGACCAACATCAGCATCCTGGAAGAGCTCTGGGACTGAGGGGTTGACCCAGATGTTGCGTATCTTGGTATCTTCCCCTTGGGACAGCTCTTTGGCACTGTGGTCCTCGCACTCTGCGGAGGGACCTGGACAGACTGGATCCATGGGCTGAGGCTGGTGGTGTGAGGTTCAACAAAGCCGAGTGCTGGGTCCTGCAGTTGAGTGACACCAACCCCGTGGACCCTCCAGGCTGGGGGAAGAGTGGCTGGAGCTGCCTGGCAGAAAAGGACATGGGGGCCTTTGTCAATAGCTGTCTTTCTCCTAAAGGGGGACCAGGCACAGGCAAGCACTGAGGGAAAATCATAATCTTTATTGGCCTCAGAAACATCCACAGCCAAGTGGAGTCTGGTGGCACAATGTCCTCAGGGCAGCATGTCCTCACGGCCCCGGCACCCGCCTCACCTTGTGCAGAAGGTCCCGAGCCATGGGAGAAGTCGCTGTGTCCCCTTCATTTTCTGATGTTGGGATGAGAGGGGCTGTGCTGGCCTCTTCAGCCAAGGGAGACTCTGTGTCCCGAGGTCCTGCAGGTGGTGCTGCTGCAGAAAAGGACCCGGGAATGTTGGTTGACAGCCGCCTTTCTCCTGAGAGGTACCAGGCACAAACAAGCACTGAGGGAAAATCATGATCTTTTATTGGCCTCAGAAATGTCCATGGCTGAGCAGAGGCTGGTGGCCCGATGTCCTCAGTGCAGATGAAGGCCTGGGGTGCCGTCCACACACCTGTCCCTTGTGTTCTTCCCTATGCTGCTTCCTCTGGGTGCTGCACAGGCTCAGGGCCAGTCGCCATCTCCAGGGACGTGCCAGGTGCTGGCGGCCGTGGCTACTGCTCCTCCTGCCCCATGATGCAGGAGCAGCGGAAAGCCCTGCGCAGAGCCCACAGGGCCCGCCTGAAGAGGGAGGGCCGTTGCTGTTTAGCTTGGGTGTGTAGGAGGGTGGCGATGCCTGTGGGGGGAAAGAGAGGCGTAGGTGAGAGGCCGGAGAGGCAATGGGCAAGTTTCTGCCAGCCCCTGGCCACCCAGGGCTTTCCCCAGGGAGAGGTGGCTGGGCCAAGCTGCTCTCTACTTGGGGACCCACCTGGGACATCCTCGGCCACGTCCCTGCGGCCAAAGGAGGGTTGTGCTCCTCTCTGCGCTCGGAGGGGACCTGCACAGGGAGAGGAAGAGCACGGGCAGGTGAGGGAGGGGATGTCAGCGGGACGACACAGAGAATACCTGGCATCTCCCGCCGCTCACAGCCTGGGGGCTGCGCCTGCCCCCAGCACCTCGGGATGCCCGATGCCGGCCCCCGCGCCCACCTCACCTGGTGCGGAAGGTCCCGAGCCATGGGAGAGGCCACTGCATCCCCTTCATTTTCTGATGTTGGGATGAGAGGGGCTGTGCTGGCCTTTTCACCCAAGGGAGACTCCGTGTCTCGAGGTCCTGCAGGTGGTGCTGCTGCTGCTGTTTTGGTTTCCGTGCTTTGTGCCCGGTCTTGCTGGGTCACAAGCACAGCCTTGCCCATGACCTCTGTCATGATGTACAGGGCTGTGTCCTGCAGAGCCTCGTCAGAAGCTGAGGGGCTGTGCAGGCCAGGTACCTGGCTCTCCAGCTCTGCTGCTGGGGCAGAGTTGGGTGCGACAGTTTCTGACGGAGGGTTTTGAAGCCCTGAAGCGGTCGCATGCACAGCCTTGCCCACGACCTCCATCACAATGTACAGGGATGTGTCCTGTAGAGCCTCGTCCTCGTAGTCTGGGAGGCTGTATGGGGCAGCTTTCGGGATCTCTCCCTCTGGGTCCTGCTTGATGAAGACAGGACAAGAAGGTGCCTTTGCCTCCTTTTCTGTTGCGGAAGGCAGAGGTGTGCAGTGTCCAGCCAGGACAGGAGACACTCTTTGCCGGTCGCCAGCTATGTCTCCTGCCTCCTCTGCACCCAGGCTGCTGGGCCCCTCCTGGGGACCAACATCAGCATCCTGGAAGAGCTCTGGGACTGAGGGGTTGACCCAGATGTTGCGTATCTTGGTATCTTCCCCTTGGGACAGCTCTTTGGCACTGTGGTCCTCGCACTCTGCGGAGGGACCTGGACAGACTGGATTCATGGGCTGAGGCTGGTGGTGTGAGGTTCAACAAAGCCGAGTGCTGGGTCCTGCAGTTGAGTGACACCAACCCCGTGGACCCTCCAGGCTGGGGGAAGAGTGGCTGGAGCTGCCTGGCAGAAAAGGACATGGGGGCCTTTGTCAATAGCTGTCTTTCTCCTAAAGGGGGACCAGGCACAGGCAAGCACTGAGGGAAAATCATAATCTTTATTGGCCTCAGAAACATCCACAGCCAAGTGGAGTCTGGTGGCACAATGTCCTCAGGGCAGCATGTCCTCACGGCCCCGGCACCCGCCTCACCTTGTGCAGAAGGTCCCGAGCCATGGGAGAAGTCGCTGTGTCCCCTTCATTTTCTGATGTTGGGATGAGAGGGGCTGTGCTGGCCTCTTCAGCCAAGGGAGACTCTGTGTCCCGAGGTCCTGCAGGTGGTGCTGCTGCAGAAAAGGACCCGGGAATGTTGGTTGACAGCCGCCTTTCTCCTGAGAGGTACCAGGCACAAACAAGCACTGAGGGAAAATCATGATCTTTTATTGGCCTCAGAAATGTCCATGGCTGAGCAGAGGCTGGTGGCCCGATGTCCTCAGTGCAGATGAAGGCCTGGGGTGCCGTCCACACACCTGTCCCTTGTGTTCTTCCCTATGCTGCTTCCTCTGGGTGCTGCACAGGCTCAGGGCCAGTCGCCATCTCCAGGGACGTGCCAGGTGCTGGCGGCCGTGGCTACTGCTCCTCCTGCCCCATGATGCAGGAGCAGCAGAAAGCCCTGCGCAGAGCCCACAGGGCCCGCCTGAAGAGGGAGGGCCGTTGCTGTTTAGCTTGGGTGTGTAGGAGGGTGGCGATGCCTGTGGGGGGAAAGAGAGGCGTAGGTGAGAGGCCGGAGAGGCAATGGGCAAGTTTCTGCCAGCCCCTGGCCACCCAGGGCTTTCCCCAGGGAGAGGTGGCTGGGCCAAGCTGCTCTCTACTTGGGGACCCACCTGGGACATCCTCGGCCACGTCCCTGCGGCCAAAGGAGGGTTGTGCCTCCTCTCTGCGCTCGGAGGGGACCTGCACAGGGAGAGGAAGAGCACAGGCAGGTGAGGGAGGGGATGTCAGCGGGACGACACAGAGAATACCTGGCATCTCCCGCCGCTCACAGCCTGGGGGCTGCGCCTGCCCCCAGCACCTCGGGATGCCCGATGCCGGCCCCCGCGCCCACCTCACCTGGTGCGGAAGGTCCCGAGCCATGGGAGAGGCCACTGCATCCCCTTCATTTTCTGATGTTGGGATGAGAGGGGCTGTGCTGGCCTTTTCACCCAAGGGAGACTCCGTGTCTCGAGGTCCTGCAGGTGGTGCTGCTGCTGCTGTTTTGGTTTCCGTGCTTTGTGCCCGGTCTTGCTGGGTCACAAGCACAGCCTTGCCCATGACCTCTGTCATGATGTACAGGGCTGTGTCCTGCAGAGCCTCGTCAGAAGCTGAGGGGCTGTGCAGGCCAGGTACCTGGCTCTCCAGCTCTGCTGCTGGGGCAGAGTTGGGTGCGACAGTTTCTGACGGAGGGTTTTGAAGCCCTGAAGCGGTCGCATGCACAGCCTTGCCCACGACCTCCATCACAATGTACAGGGATGTGTCCTGTAGAGCCTCGTCCTCGTAGTCTGGGAGGCTGTATGGGGCAGCTTTCGGGATCTCTCCCTCTGGGTCCTGCTTGATGAAGACAGGACAAGAAGGTGCCTTTGCCTCCTTTTCTGTTGCGGAAGGCAGAGGTGTGCGGTGTCCAGCCAGGACAGGAGACACTCTTTGCCGGTCGCCAGCTATGTCTCCTGCCTCCTCTGCACCCAGGCTGCTGGGCCCCTCCTGGGGACCAACATCAGCATCCTGGAAGAGCTCTGGGACTGAGGGGTTGACCCAGATGTTGCGTATCTTGGTATCTTCCCCTTGGGACAGCTCTTTGGCACTGTGGTCCTCGCACTCCTCCTCAGCCAAAGCCCCTGGCTTTTCTTCTGGGCTGTCCTGCTTCCACCCCAGGATGTCCTTCCTGAGCTGGGCCAGGTTGCGCCCAGTACGGGCCAGGAAGCTCCTCTCCAGCTCCTCCAGGTACTCTGTCTTGAGGGACAGGATGGATTGCTCTTCTGCAAAACTCCTGTGGTGCATCCACAGCAATCTCTCATTGAGGTAGCACTTGGTGCGCAGTGCTGAGCTTTCTGGGTTGTGTACTGCTGCTCGTCCCCAGCACCCTGGCCCTGTGTCCCTGCCCGAGGAAGCTGGTGTAGGGGCCCCGCTGGCAGCACCGGTGCCCCAGGCTTCACAGGGCTCAGGCGTGGGCCGAGCTGTGGGGGCCTTGATGCCACTGGCCATCAATACCTCCTGTGTTGTTACTGTGATGGCCATGGCCCTGCTGTGTGTGAGGTACCGTGGTGCCGCTGGCTGCTGGCTGGGTCCCCGGCTCACTGTGAAGAGCTTGCCGAGAACCTTATTGGCAATGCACCAGGCGGTGTCCCTCAGAGCTGCGGTGTCACCTGTGGGGCTGAGCGGGGCAAGCCTCAACCTCCTCACCCTTGCGCCTCTGCCCCTCTCAGCGCAGGTGCCCCGAGCAGGTGGGACCGGCTGTCGGTGGCCACTGGCTGCCACGCTGCTGGCTGTTTCCCAGCCCCTGGCAGGAGATGTTGAGGGAGCTGCTGGCAGAGGTGGCAGCTTGCAACCTGTGCTGGTGGGTCCCTGCAGCCAAGCTGCGGGTGCTGCTGCCTCCCTGGGGGGAGTCTCCTCCTGGAGCACTACCTTGTTACAGGGTAGTGCCTTGCTGCGCACCACACTGCCCATCTGCAAGAGAAGCCAAGGAGAGAGGATGCTTGACTTGGCCCTTGTCCATGTGTCCTGCCCGGAAGAGCTTCTGCTCTCCTGCCAGCCCCCCGAGCAGCACTCATCCCCCTGGGAGAGGGCTGGTTCTCCCACAGCCAATAGCGACTCCTGGGAGCACCCCTGGCATGCCTGGCAGCCTGCTGGGCATGGCATGGAGGCCCAGCTTGTGACAGGGGCTGAGCCTCCCTGTCCCTGTTGGCAGCTCCCAGGGTGGGGAAGACGTTTGGCCCCCTCTCCCACAGGCTCCCTACCTGTGCCTGGCAGCTCCCGGTGGCCTGTAAGCTCTCTGGGTGGGGGAGCCGTGGCAGCCTGTCCCCATGGAGGGACCAGGCTGGGCTCTGCCTGCCCTGCGGCGCTGCCTCTGGCAGCCTGTGGGCCACCTGTGGGCAGGAGGAGGACAAGAAAGAGTGGGATGGAGGGGGCTGCCTTGGCACAGAGGCCACCACATTGACAGCAAGCCCAGCCCTGGCACCAAGGGGGGAAGCTCCATGTGGCCCTGTCCCATGACCGGCCTCTTCCTCCTGCCTGGTCCCTCACCTGGCGCCTCTTCTGGCTTGGCAGCCCCCTGTCAGACTGGGAGTGGGCGTTCGTCTCTTCATCCATTGGCGTCTTCGGCATCCTTGGCAGTAGATCTGCCACTGGCACCCAGGGAAATTGCTGCTTCCAGAGGGAGCTGCTCTCCTGGGTGTGGGCATCCCAGGGCTCCCGCTCCTTAAATACCCCACGGTCACCGTGGCCACTGGCGTCACAATGGTCTCTGGGCATGATGCTGTGACCCCATCACAGAGCCCTGCAGATGCCCACACCTGGGACTGGCTGTGCCCCGTTGTGCCGTGGCTGTGACCCTGCTGGGACCAGCTGTGCACGGTTGGGGCATCCCCTGCTCCCCCCCTCACAGAAACCATGGCAGGCCCCAGCCAGCATCCCCCACAGAGGCCTCTGCAGAGCTGAGTCCTGGGGCCCTTCAGCAGCTCGGGGTGCCACCGCCCTGGGCCTTGTCCCCAGGCCTTGCTCCTGTCTGGCTCCTCAAGGTGTGCCAGGGTTCCCGTGGGACACGTGGGTGTCCCCAGGTTCTCCAGTGGCCGCTCTGTGGCCTCTAGAAGCTGACAAGCTTACAGTAAGCTTTTACTTTCCTGAGAAGACTCAATACCTTAAAAGGATAATGTGAGGAAGCGTATTCCTACTACAGGGACCACCAAGGAGCTCACGCCTGCGCAGGAGTGTTTTGCAAACACTGCAAAATTAAATACGCACATGCAAAAAGGGCTATTCGGTCATCCTAATGAACGTATAAGTGCAGGTGGAGTTATGTATTAGGTAGGCGGAATAATGAGAATGTTTTGTGTACAAATAATGGGTGAATGTCCCCGGTAAGGTGTGCTAGATTTGTGGATTGCAGCTGGCACCCGACGTTGAATAAAGCAACATCTCCTCTCTAAACTGCTGCTGCTTTCAAGAGCTTTTGTTTCAGGTAACGCCCTGAAGAACTTGATTTCTGTCTGGCTTTCAGCGGCGCCTTTCCCCGGCAGTGCGGTAGCATCTCTCTTGGGCAGTGCCGCCGGCCAGAGAAAGCAGCCCCTGGTCAAATGACAACTGTGTGTTCTGGAGACGGAGAGCGCAATGGTGTGGGTTCGGAGCTGTGCCAGTTGAATTAGCGCTGAAGAAAAAGTCCAAGGCTTTTCCAGCGTGAGTATTTTTCTTGGCTGTATCTAAACGCATGCAGAGCTTTCCAGCGGCGGGGAAAGGGAAGGGAGGAGGGACTTCCCCCCAGCGGGCGGAGGGTTTGTTAACGCTGTTAGGCTGAGAAGGTGTTGCAAGTGGCATGGGTCAGTCTGAATAGGGACTTGAAGCACTGGGATGGCTCTGGCTTTAGATTCCTATCCAGCTTTATGCTAAAGGGTTTTTTCCTTGGCAGAAGGTCAACTGCCACCATTTCTCCAGGGTCACCCTTTCTTCTGCCACGACAGCCAGGACAGATGGGAAGGATCCGGAGTGCTCTGCGAGCACAAGGTAACTCTACCATGGGCGTCTGCGTTTTTCCTAAGGTCCTTGTAGTGTGGACTTTGAAGTTAATGTGAAAGATGTGCCAGCTCTTCTTCTAAATTTTTTTTTTTTTTATGAAATATTTTAGTGCAATTTCTGGAGCATGTTACAACCATGCAAAGCTTACTTCCCTGTGTTTATTTTCTCTTCCCGTAAGCATAATCTTTTTCTGGGCACTTACTTTTAAGTGATACTGGGAAAATACTTTTGTACTAAAAGAGGGGAAACTGTTTGCAAGAGTTCGGGTGTTCAGAAGAAGCAGACGTTTCATGATAAAAGCTTTATGCTTTTTCAGTTGATAACTTTTTAAAAGATCTTACGGTAGTACTCAAAAACCTTACTGAGATACTGGCATCTGTCCTAAAAGCCATCAAGGTTAAAGAAGGGACGTGGATAAAATGGGACAAACCGGCGCCGCTTCTGCCTGTTTTCCAGGCTTTGCCATGAACCAAGGAGCATCAGCAGCCTCGTCACTGGTAGCGGCGAGTCCTGAGGTGGCTTAGGTGAGTCGAGCCTTCCAGGAACATCCGTTGTCCGTAGCCTACAGCGTGTCATTTGGACGTCAGTCGGAAGGAGGTTTCCCTTTCTGAAAGGGAACCAGTTTCTCATGCCAAGCGGTTGCCTTTCCTGAAGTTCCCACGAGAGTGAATCCTCGGACATGATGTGCTGGGCAGCAGAAGTCATCAGCGACGAGACGTCGCGCGCTCTATTAAATAGGGACAAAAAGAAAGAAAATGTCCTTCCAAAGGCCTGAGCGCGGCACCTCTTCCAATGGCCGATGGCATGGCTGGCCTTTGGGCTCTGGGTCGTAACAGTGGGGACACGGCCAAACCCTGTTCCTCTGCGTGTTCGGCACAGCCAAAAGCCTTGGCCGGTCCGCCAGTCCTTTTTGGTAGCCTGATGGATCGCGGCACCAGGGATTGGATTTCCCCCCGCCAAAAAAGTAAAACCGTCTGGGGGATGTCTTTATCTCGCTGATTTTTCTGTGCTAAATTAAACTTTTTAAAAAAAGTTAAAATGGTATAATTTACAAACACACTTGCATTGTTTAAAGTGCAACTGCCACATAGCTGTAGCACACAATTTATTAGGTGCCCATAAGCAGTTAGGTATTTGTTGTACTTGTTTACAAATAGAGGTGACTGCCTGTTACGCTGTTTTTCCCCCGATACTGTGATGGTAAGCTCTGAAGTACTTAATTTCTGTCTGGCTTTCAGTGGGGCGTTTCCCCGGCAGACCAGGGAGTCACACAAGAGCAGATGGAAAGGAAGAGGGAAAGAAGGAATACACGGGTTTATTTTCTGCTGTCGCACACTAATCTATAGTTTTTAAGGAGAAAAAGCCGGATTTGGGTGAATTCCCCTCCAGCCGCACGGCCCTGTTGCCATGGCAACGGCCCCGCGTCCCCGCCTGGGCGCCTTCCCCATGGCAACCGCTGCAGGGTGGATGGGGGGAGTTGGGCCAGTCACAGTGCGGCCGCCGTGCTCCGATTGGTCGGATGCCCTCGCAGGGATGGTGAGCGGTGGAGATTGACAGCTGCGATGGGCCAATGGAGCGGGACTTCTCATGGAGGGGGCGGGTGGCGGCCAATAGGCGCGCGGCGTGGGTGGGCTGAGGCGCTCCAGAAGCAGAGGGTGCCAGGGGAAAATGGCCGCCAGCTCGAAGTGGGAGGGCGGCGGCGCGGGTGGAAAACGGGACCTGACGTTTCTGAGGACGGGCGAGTCCTCCGCCGGGCTGGGCCCTCAGAGCCACCACGAACACGTCATGAGGCAGCTGGACCGTGGCAAGATGAGCGGGGGGTGGTGGGGTGCTTGAGGGCGCCATGAGCGGGGACGGGGTGGTCTTGGAGTCCCTCAAGGAGTGATGGGGGGGCCTGGAGCGGGGTTTGAGGAATAGTCCCTCTGAGGAGGAACAAGAGGGCTGAGGGAGCCCTGGGGGGGACTGGGACTGAAGGAGGGTGACGGAGGCCCTAATGGGAACTGAAAGGGGGAACGGGGAGCCTGAGGGGGAACAGGGAGGTTAAGGGGACCTTGAAGGCAGCTGGGGGGCTGAGAAGTTATGGGAGGGCTGAGGGGGGACGTGGCAACAGGGGGCCTGAGGGGGAGGTTGTAGAGACCTGAGGAGGAACATGGCGAAGATGAGGGGGGGCCCTGCAGGTGTTGTAGTGGGGGTTGGCCTGAGGGGAGCCCTGAGCTGGGAGGTGTGGGGGGGTCCAGGTGCCTGGGGGACCCCTGTTTTGGGGGTCAGGGTGGCCTGAAGTGGGCCCTGAGTTGGAGGATGGTGTGAAGAGGAGATGGGAATGGGCTAAGGGGGGGTCTTGGGGAGTGTTGGTTGGCTGGAGTAGGGGGAGTGTTGGGGGCTCCCCTGGCATTTGGGGGAAAAAATTGTTTTGAGGATGAAGTTGCCAGGAAAGCACGGAGCCCCAAGACTTGTGGGGGAATTGAAGTGCTGCCAAGGGACAGTGAGGACAAGCCACAACTTTGTGTTCTGGCATCTTGGGTGTGGGAGAAATTGGTAGATGTTTGACGTTTTTGACCCGGCCCTGGGAGAACGAAACAAGGTGCTTTTTGAGGATTAAGTTGCCAGGGAAGCCCGGAGCCCCAGGGTATCCTGAAAAGTGGCTCTAGTGCACTAAAGCTGCCAGTGAGTCAAAAAAAATGCAAAGCTCTAGTGGCCTGTATCAACAGCAGATGATGCCAAATGCTTTTTCCTCCACTTGGCAAACCTCCATGAAAGAAGGAAGCTTTAGATTCCTACCCAGCTTTATGCTAAAGGGGTTTTTTTCCTTTCTCAGCAGAATGTCAACTGCCACCATTTCTGCATGGTCGCCCTTTCTTCTGCCGTGACAGCACAAGACCGGTGGAAAGGATCCGGAGTGCTCTGCATGTACATGGTACATCTGTGACATGCAGTTGCATTTTTCCTAAGGTCTTTGTAGTTTGGATTTTGAAGTTAACATCAATAAGGTCTGTTCCGGAGCATGTTATGCCCATGCAAAGCTTACTTCCCTCTGCTCATTTTCTCTTCCTGAAAACATAATCTTCTCTTTCTGGGCACTTACTAGTTGAATGATACCATGAAAATAATTTTGTAATAAAAGAGGGAAGAAACTGTTCATTAGAATGCAGATACTCAAAAGAAACAGACTTTATTTTCATGCTGTAAGCATTTTAGAATATCTTATAGAAGTACTCAAAAACTTTACTGAGATACTGGCATCTGTCCTAAAAGCAATCAAGGTCAAAGAAGAGATGTCGACTAAACAGGACAAACCAGTGTCGCTTCTGCGTGTTTTCCAGGCCTTGCCACGAAGCATCAGCAGCCTCGACACGAGTGACGGCCAGTCCTGACATGGCTTCCAAGAATGTCCTTTTTCCGTAACCTACAGTGTGTAATTTTGATGTCAGTCAGAAGGAGGTTCTCAGAAATGGAAATGTTTCTCATTCAGAGCAGTTGCCTTGTAGAATTTACAACCTGACTTGCATTGTTTAAACTGCAACTGCCAAATAGCTCTAGCAGACTGTTGATTAGGTGTACTTAAGCAGTTAGGTATTTGTTCTATGTGTTTGAAAAAAGAGGTGACTGAACATTACAGAGTTTCCCCCTGCTCTTTAGGCGGAGTGCTCTGAAGTGCTTGATTTCTGCCTGGCTTTCAGCGGCGCCTTTCCCCGGCAGTGCGGTAGCATCTCTCTTGGGCAGTGCCACCGGCCAGATGTCCCTCCTCGCTGGGTACCGCAAAAAAAAAAAATCCATAGTCAAATGATAACTGTGTGTTTTGGACACGAACAGTGCGATGGTATCAGTGCACAGCTGTGCAAGGTCAATTAATGCCAAAGGAAAATCAAGACACTTTTATGGTATCAATATTTTTATTGAAAAGGTGTGTGCCTGTCTTTATATACATTCAACATAAAGTGAATGACCGAGCTTTGTTCTTTACTGTTCCTTGTGCTCTTCAAGGTTTTACCCTTCCCTCTCAGCTGCATTGACCGAGCCAGCGAGATAAGCAGCAGCAGCACTGGCTCTCTCAGCATCATTCTGTCACGGCACAGCCTGGTCCTGCCCCTCGCAGGGTGATCTCCCTGCACCACGCTGGGAAGAAGGGGCCGTGTGTTTCCCTACACCAGACAGAGGGTTCACTGTTAGGCTGAGAAGGTGTTGCAAATGGCACGGGTCAGTCTGAATAGGGACCTGAAGTGTCGGGATGGCTCCGTCTTTGGCAGGCCGTGCCGTCTTTGGAGCGGAGCTGTTTCCCCGCAATCCTCCTGTAGCTCAGCTCCTGTCCTGTCCCTCGGTCGGAGGGAATTCCTTTACTCTCTTCGGTGCTCTTTTGTTTGATGATGCTGAACTCTGGTTGGGGTTTGTTGTTTGTTTTGTAGGTGCCTCATTGTCCGCGTCTCGTGTTGCTCGACAGATGCCCCAGCCTGGGTTTGCAGCCGGTGGTGGAGCCACCTGAGGGGAAGGGGCCAGCCCTGGGTCTGGTCGTTTGCCGCTGTCTTTTTGCGGTGAATAAAAAGGAGGGGTATTTGGGGAGTGATGATGTCATTTGGGGCCACCCCAGCGTCACCGAAGGGGGTGATGATGCGGCAGAGGAGCAGGAGACTTGGGGATGTGGGGTCACACAGGGTTCCCCCCTAAAAGAGGTGGGTCACAGCCCCAAAATGTCTGAAAAGTCATGGGGGGGGATTAAAAAATAAAAAACCCTGTAAATATGAGTGTGAAGTGTTGAAATTGAGAACACTCATTTATATATAGATGGAAAAATAGTATTTATGTATATAAAAGGAATTCAGAATAAAACCCTGTACCTCAAAGGATTCTGTGATTCTATATTATAAACAAACATAAAAATATTTTAAAAATATTTATAAAAAGATATTAATGTCAAAATAGATGTCTAAGCAGATAGTTTAAGTAGGTATTTTACATAATAAGTGTTAATGTGTACGGTAATGTCAATGTGTAAGTCTAAGCCTAAACAGATACTCTATTTAAGTGTAAAAAAAAAAAAAAAAATCTTTTCCCTAAATCTGTTTATCCATGTGTCAGTCAGTGCAGAGGTGTAAACGCCTGTGCTGTAGATGGTTCCAGACTGCAAAGAGAGTCTATCGCTAAAGGGATTTCAAAACTGGCCCTCCCCTCTACTGTCTCTTGCAGGCATCCAAGCGCTTTCAAAAGCAGCCTCTTCCCCCGTTTCCCCTCCCGCCCTGGGGAGCTGGATCGGTGCAGCGGGACAGGAGGAAAAAAACCCACCCCCGTTTTCCTGCAGGGACGCAAAGCTCCCCGATGTCTCTGTGGTGGATAAGGCGGCACCCCCACCTGCCTTCCTGGACCCTGGCAGACTGGCTGCTGTCACCCCCACGGCCCCCGGGGCCACGCGCAGAGTGCCGCGGCATCCCTGGGGCTGGTTGCAGGGCGAACACCGGAGGTTTTTGGTGGCGAGGCGATGGCTGGGGCTGCCCGGGCTGCGAGCGGGGACAGGGCTGAGAGCGGGAAGCCCTGCCTGCCGGTAAGTGGTCACAGTCCCTGGGTGGAGGGAAGCGGGCTGAGACCGGTCACCACTCATCGCCCCGGTGAGGTCTCAGAGGGGGACAAGGAAGGGGGCGCAGGCACTGTCCCGCTGCCCGGTGCTTTCCGCCCGGTGCGGTCCGGTCCGCAGCGATTTCTGCGCTGGCCGCTATTTTCTCCCGGTCCCTTCCGCTTCCGGAGCGGCTCGGCCCGCCCATGTGGCGCGCCCATTGGTCGCGGTGCCAGAAGCGGCGTCCGTCCTTGAGGAGCCCGCTCCATTGGCCAGTCGCGCCGTCAATCTTCAGCGGGTTCCACGCCGGCCAATCGGAGCGCGGCAGGCAATCCGGCCAATCGGAGCGTGGCGGCTGCACTGTGATTGGCTCGTCCTCCTGCCAATCCGCCCGGGGGCAGTTGCCATGGTGAGGAAGCCCCGCCTAGTCGCGCATGCGCAGTAGTAAGGGTGATACTTTCGAGTTCTGTGCTGCCCAGCCCCGGGACCTGCCGTTAGCGCTGCGGTAGTGTGTCACACCGTGCTCCGGGGCACCCGGAAGAACCGGTCGGTGCTCTGTGGGGAAATCTCTATGGCCTTTCCGTTATCCAGGATAAGGGAAGTTCCCCCTCAGTCCTCCAGCGTACGTCTCTATGGTGCCCTGGTCCTCCAGGAACTCCCCTCAGTCCTCTGGCGTAGGTCTCTATGGTGCCTTGGTTTTCCAGGACACCGTAAGTTCCCCCTCAGTCCTCCGGAAATCCATGTCGATGGCATTTGAGGCACCAGAACAGCAGATGTGCTTCTCAGTCCTCTGAAAACAAATCTCTATGGCCCTGCGTTGGTCGGGGCTGTGTGTATATAGGCCAGAGCCCCTGCCGAGGGAGCTCATTCTGCTTGCGGGGTTCTGTGGTGTGAGAGCTCTGCTGAGCCCTCAGAGAACTGCAGCTTTGGGGTGGCTCGGCTGTGGGGGCAGGGGTGTTTGGGCATTGAGAGGAGCAGAGGTGAGAAGTTTGAGGTAAGACCTTTAGGACCAGGTAAGGTTCAGCGGGATACATAGCAGAAAGTAGACTTTTATGCTGCCCTTTTTTTTTTTGGCAGGTTAATAATTTTTCTAATGAATGTTCAGGTGTGGCAAGAGGGTTAATTAGTATGCTTTTTACTTATTCCAGGTGCACTGTATTTTCCTGGAATTCCTGACCTTATTGAAGATGGAATTTTGTTTTTTTTTCCCCAGTTTTGCTGTATCCTGTGTAAGTTGCTGATACCATTTCTCTTAAAAAGACTGATGGTGAGATTATCTAGCAGGGGTTGGGGTGAGCATCTTGTATGCACCGGTATATGGAGTTTTAGCATTTCTGAAGAAAGCAGCAGGGAGGTAAGGCATAGTGTCTTTTAGGGTATAGGATGACTCATTGCCTTTCCCAATTGCCCACAGAGAACTATGGTGTCCCTAGAGCTTTTGCAGGTTGCAGCAGCCTCTCATAGATTGTGTCTGGGCATCATTTGTTTTGTGGGACTGCACCAGAGCCCAGAGTCTGTGGTAAGGCAGAAGATGGGAGGTGCCCACAGAGTGCAGGACACGGCTCAGAAGAGTGGCTCCCAAGGAGCAGCTGATGCAGGAGCTTCAGGGTTCAAACACAGGATTGGAAGTGTCAGGAAGAAGTGGGGTTCCTTCCTTGTCAATTCAGGAGTCAAGAAGGGGTTTCTAAAGCTTTGGGACTGGGGGATGGCTAGGAAAGGGTGGCAGGTTCATTAGTCTTTCTTATGTTGCTGCTGCGTTTCAGTTTGGGTGTCGATGAGGTCTGGTGTGTTTGAGTCTCTTGCCTTTGAGGTGAGCCAGGTAGTATCAAGGAGGAGCATGGGACTCGTGATCGTTCACAAGCACAATGGTAATTTTGTTTTTCTTGGTCTCCTAGGTGCCATAATTAAATGTCAGCATGGAGCAGGTGAGCAGAATGCCCCGGAGCTTCTGCAGATGAGGGTGTTGTGGAAGAGGTTGGCATTTACAGTCATGATGCACACTGCTGGGGCTGTGGTTCCTTCCTTTTTTTGCAGATGAAGAGGAAGCCGGTGACTGCAGGAATTATGAGTTAGCTGTTTGTTGTGGGATTTTTGTCAGGGATGAATCCAGACCACTGGCTCTCTGAAAGCTAAGTTGAGGGACCAATGTAGACAGTTGCAGAAAAGGGTATTAAAGTTAGGGAAGGGCAGAGGGCTATCCTGGAGCAGTCCCCATGGGCAGGTAAAGGAAGCAGGTTTACTCTTAAGCACAACACCAATGTGTCACAGGCAGGGCAGTTCCAGCCCATGTCTGTTGTTGTGTTGTTTGTGTGGTCCGTCTTCTGTGTCTTAGACCTTTTTTGGGTCTTGCTGTCCTCTTTATGCTTAAGGAGCACGGCATGAACCTTGACATGCTTGGGTGCTGCTTTTCTTGTGTTACAACCCTAAAGCGTGGATCAGTCTTGAGTCACAGAAGCTTCTGGATGGTCCTCATTTGCACCATTGTTCCTGATTGCCTGAGCAGCTCTGCTTTGTAGCCATCTGTTTCTAGGGAGTGGAATTTCTTCCCCGCATCCTTACATTCTTACGTCTTGAAGCCCGGCTTCCTGTATATACATCATCTCAGTTCTTAGAGTCACTTCTTTTCCTGGGCCATGACGTTCTACAGTTAGTTTCTGGGATTTCCCTCGAACATCCTCATGTCATCATCATGGTCCTATGGGTCTTCTTCCACCATGGCATCTTGCAAGCAGATGTCATTCTTCTTGCTGAGATTTTTTTCTTACCTTTGAGGCGTGTTGTTTGTTGTGTTGTGTGTAGTGTTGTTCTGTGCTTGTGTGTGTTTGGCTTGGAGCTGCCCTGCCCGGGGTGTAGAGTCAGGGGTCGGTGGAAGAGCAGTAAGAGTCTGTGGTTAATAGGTGGATTTGCTGAGACTGTGGAGGCAAAGGTGGTACTGTCATCTCAGATCGAGCAGACATCACTGGGTTCTGTGGACAGTTTTTTCATTATTGTTTTATGGGGAAGAGCAGAGCTCTGTGGGAGGGGCTGTTCAGTGGTAGTGAAGCAGATTGCATCTCAAAGTTAAGGTTGATTTGTCTGGGGCCTGGATTTCTGGGTTTTATTGTTTTGATTTTTTTTCCTGATTTTTTTTTTTTTTTTTTTTTAATGGCAGCCTGTAGTTGGACTCTATATGATATTTGTAAATGGGAACAAGAGCTTTGGAATTACGAAGGTATTGCTCTGAGTCCAGGTGACTTCGTCAATATTGTTGCTTCAGATGCAGAGGAACAAGCTGCGCAGGGCAATGTAGGAGACCTGAGCAGAATGCCGCCAGAAGGTGCGTCTGTGTGTGGTATTAGAAGGAAAATGTGTCATTTTGCTTGTGTTTTTGCAGGTGCCGCAGACGGGCTCGGAGGGGTGACGCCGCACGCTGACGAGCAGTTTGAGCTGGTGAGGCTGTTGTGGGCGGGGTTGGTGTCTAATAGCAAAGTATTAGGTGGCAGCTCAGTGAAGTGTTTCTCTCTGTTTTTGCAGGCGCTGTGCGGGCTGCCTTTGGAAGTGGATGAGCATGTGAGGTGAGCTGGATAGTAGAGAGGAGGCGCCTGGGGCTGGAGGTTTCTTGCACGTTCAATGGTATTTTTGTGTCCCTTGGTTTCTTAGGCACCACAAGCAGTGACTGCTGATGAGCCCAACTCTGGAATCCGTGCAGAGCAGGTGAGCAGAATGGCAGTGTGTATGTGAGGAAGGGGGATGTTGCAGGAAAGGTCCGTGTTGACCCATGTGATGCTCACTGTTCTGTGTGGAATGGGTGGTTCTTTCTTTCCTTTTTTTTTTTTTTTTTTTTTCCAGATGATGTGTCTGCAGGATTGATCCCGTTGGCTGGCTGTGGTTTTTCTTGTGGAGGACAGGTTCAGACCCCTGGCCCTCTGAAAGCTAAGTTGAGGGTCTGGCGCTGGTGATAGTTTGGGGGAGGCAAGGGACAAGTTTGGGAGTTGCAGGGAGGGGTTTTAAAGTCAGGGTAGGGCAGGGGGCAGTCCCGGAGCAGTGCCCTCTGGGTAGGTAAAGGAAATGGGTTTCTCTTCAGCATGAAGCCAGTGTGTGCCTGGGTAGGGCAGTTCCAGGCGGTGTCTGCTGTGTAGCTTGTGTCATCTGTCTCCTGTATCTTAGACTTTCCTCAGGTCTTGATCTCTTCATTGCATTTTTTGCGCTCAAGGGGCATGGCATGTGCCACAGGGACCATGGGTAGGGTCTGAAATGCCTGCCCTTGTCTGTTTTGTGCCCAATGGGCACTTCTTTTCTTGCATAACAATCTTAAAGCATGGAGCGGACTTGCATCTTGAAAGTTTATGGACGGTCCTCTTCTTGCAGCGTTTTTCCCAGCTGCGTGAACAGCTCTCTTCTCTAGACATCCGTTTTCAGGGACTGGGGATTTCTTCCCTGCATCCATATGTTCCCAGGTCTTGAAGCCAGGCTTCTTGCGCATACATCATCTCCGTTTCAACAGGAGCTTCTTGTAACGGGCCATTACATTTGACTCTCTTATGACCCCACCTTCCTTCCTCCTCACGTCAGTTCTGATGTCCTTTTGGTCCTCTTGCACGAGGGCTTCTCTGGTCCGGAGGCGATTCTTCTTGTTCAGACTGTTGTCTGATCTTTGAGTCACATTGTCTACCGTGTTGTGTGGTGTTGGGCTGCACAGGGGTGTGTTTGGCGTGGAGCTGCCCTGCCCGGGGGCGTAGAGTCAGGGGTAGGTGGAACAGGAATAAGAGTCTATGGTTAGCACGTTGATTTGCCCGATGTGTGTTGTCCAGCACAATAGTAATTTTATTTCTCTCAGCATCTTAGGCGCTAAAAGTGATGACTGCCACAGCATCCTATTTTGGAATCTGTGCAGAGCAGGTGAGTGGAGAGCCCACGGTGCTTTTGAGGAGGGGGTTTTGTGGAAGAGATCGGTGTCGATGGGCATGATGCTGGCCTCCGCTGTTTTGTGCATTGTGTGTTTTTATTGCAGATGGCGAAGAGGACCCTGAAGACTACAGGAATGTCCCGGCTAGCTGATGCGGGTAGGCGGTTTTGCGTGGAGGATGGTTGCGGACCCTCTGCCTTGTCGAAAGTTAAGTGGAGGGGCTGGGGCCAGGGAGGGCTTGGGAGGAGGGGACAAGGTTGGCAATCGTAGGAGGGGTTTTGAAGTTAGCGTAGGGCAAAGGACCAGAGGAGTGTCCAGGACCAGTCCCCTCTGGGCAAAGGAATGGAGCGGGTTAGTCTTCAGCACGAAGCCAGCATTTGTCAGGCAGGGCAGTTTCAGCTGCTGTCTGTTGTGGTGTAGTTTGTGTGGTCTGTCTCCTGTGTCTTAGACTTTCCTCAGGTTATGATGTCCTCGTTGCTCCTGTGTCTTCTATAATATCTTCCTTCTGTCTTGATGTCTCTGTAGCTCTTTTGCGATCAGCAGGTACCTCAGTAGCCCTCCTTAGAGTCTAGACCGCATCAACACATCAGCCTAGCATCGGTTTAGCCCTTCTTGTCTTGCCATTATACCTTAAAGCGTGGCTCCGTCTGGTGGTCATCGTGTCATAGGTGTTCCTAAGTGGTCAGCCCTTGCGGTGGCAAGCCAGGTGGTATGTGCAGCTTTGAAAGGTCTTTTTCACCCAGTAGTATTCTGGGATTTACTTCCCATGTCCTGAACGGTTTCAGGTCTCAAAGCCAACTTTCTCATGTGTTCATCATGATGGTTTTGATGATAGTTTTCTTTCATGGGCTGCAGCTATTGCCTCTCTTTCCGAGGGCTGCTGTGAGGCATTTGTGCCATCGTGGCACCGTAGGGCTTCTCTGCAGGTGTCATCAACCTTACGGGAGTCGTTATTCTCACTCACAGTCTTATGGCACCTTAGGGTCACGTTCCGTTTGGTGTCTGTGTGCAGAGTTGGGGTTGGAGCTGCCTCTGATCGGAGCTTAAAGGGCAGTTTGCATCACAATTGTTTCTGGAGGGTTGCCTTTCCGGAGGTGATCTTGGCCATAACAGCTTCCCTCTCAAAGGTTCTATTTCTATAGAGATTCCCTATGGCATTGCATCCTTGGATTCTTCCGGGCTTAGATCGTGAAGCCTGGCTTCTCACAGATCCGATCTGTCGTTCTGGTTTTGTATGGCATTTCACCACTCTAGTTTTGATTACCATCTGAGACTGCCTCGCTCCGCAGTGCCTTTTGTTGGCTTGCATCTTATAGGTCTGTATCTGGTTATGTGTTGAGTTGCATCGGATCGCTCTGTCTGGTTGTGTTGAATTGTATCGTATTGTATCGCTCTGTATCTGATTATTCATTGTATCGTATTGTATTGCTCTGTATCTGATTATGCATTGAATTGTATCATATAGTATTGCCCTGTAATTGCATCAACTGCCATCTGAGACTCTCGCGTGTCTGTATTATGTGTTGTATTGCATTGCTCTGTATTTGGATTTGTTTTGCATTGTTTGCTTCTCTATTAGCATTGCATCACGTTGCTCTGTAATTGCATCAACTGCCATCGCAGACCGTCTCGCGTCATCTGACCCTGTATTGTGTGTTGTATTGTATTGCTCTGTTAGGGTTAGGGGTTAGGGTTAGGGGTTAGGGTTAGGGTTTAGGGTTAGGGTTAGGGTTAGGGGTTAGGGTTAGGGGTTAGGGGTTAGGGGTTAGGGTTTAGGGTTTAGGGTTAGGGTGTCGGGTTAGGGTTAGGGTTTAGGGTTAGGGTTAGGGTTAGGGTTTAGGGTTAGGGTTAGGATTAGGGGTTAGGGTTAGGGTTAGGTGCCGCGATGGAGAGATGGGACGCAGCTTGATGCAAGCAAGATGTCGATTTTATTATAATTCTTTACATACATTTATACTAGTCCTAAGGTAGCGTGTTCTAAGCTAATTGGTTCACATTCCACATTAGGCATTCACAGATTGGCTAATGCTGATGCTAATGCAAAAAGTATTTTTCTAAACACTTATTTCTTCTAATTATATAAATCTATCTTGAGCAAGGACAATAGTTTCTCTTTTACAGGATAGTTGTTTTACAGTCTCACCAGCTGTCCTTGTATGAAGTCAGTACTCCCTATTCTGAAAGTTTTTATCTTATCCTTCCCAGGGCCTGTGGCCAACAAGTTCCAGCACATTTTCTTTTATCAACTGAGCAGTGCTGGGGGTTTTGCTGAGACCATCCGAATCCTGTCCCACATCTCCCCCTTCTTGTTGCACAGTAAGAACTCTTTTTATGGAGCGTGCTATCAATCTTTGTAAGCATTGCAACAAACACGGCAAAAAAAGTAACAAGAAAACAAAGACAGCCAAAGCATACATAATCATTTTCACAAGACTCCTTAACCACCCTGACAATCCCCATCCTTCAAAAAGTTTATCTAACCAATCCCAACTGTCACTTTGTCGAAGCTTATAGACCCCAGCTTTGAGCTGCTGGATGATTGTGGTAGGGATTCATGGAAGGGTCGTACACTCTTTGCCGGGATCCATCGGGGTCTTTCTCTGTGGAGACACAAGCATAGCCTCTGCCCCATGCGATAAGGGGATACGGTCCCATGATCTTACCTGTTTCCGGATCACGAACCAACACAGGGGCTTTGACTCGCACCTCAAGTGAAGCATTCGTGTTAAAATGTCGGACTATCGGAGGGTTGCTATCTAACAAAGAGCAATTCAAAAAGTTAAAAACATACAAAGCTTTCTGCAGACGTTCCTCAGGAGTAGCAGTTCCTACTCCCCCTTTTTGTTGTTGTAACAAACGCTTCAAAGATTGGTGAGAGCGTTCAATTAGAGATTGACCTGTAGGGGAATAAGGAATACCAGTAATGTGAGTCACACCCCAGGAGTCAAAAAATGCTTTTGTTGCCGTAGAGACATAAGCAGGACCGTTCTCCGTCTTTATTTGTGAAGGTATACCTAACGTAGCAAAAGCGCGCATCAAGTGTTTGCGGACATCACGTGCCTTCTCTCCTGTGTGGCAAGAAGCAAATAAAGCACCTGAAAAGGTGTCAATGGAGGAATGGACATATTTCAATTTACCAAACTCTGGATAATGTGTAACATCTGTTTGCCATAGCTGTAGACTCTGCAGTCCTCTGGGATTAACAACTCCTGCGACTGACGGGAAAGAATGCCTTTGGCAGTCAGGACATACAGCAATAATGTTAGATGCTTGTTGGGAGGTAAGTCCAAACTGCCTTTTGAGACCTCCAGCATTCTGGTGAAAAAAAGAATGGCTGAGTTTAGCCTGTGCCACGCGATCCGGCAACACCTGTACTGGTAATGTCAGCAAATCGGCTCGTCGATTCCCTTCTGCAATAAAACCAGGTAGAGAAGTGTGTGATCTGACATGCATAACAAAATAGGGGTGAGGGCGAGAGTCCAAGAGAAAGATAAGTTCTTGTAATAAAGCAAGTAGGTCAGAATGTGGGACGTTGCGTAACACAGATGCTTCAGCTCACTCAACAATCCCCACAATATAGGCTGAATCAGTGATGAGATTAAGCCGTGTGGACCACCTCCGAAAAACTCGAACAACCGCAGTTAACTCCACTATCTGGGGAGAACCAGGAACAGTCTCTATGTCCGAGTCCCAGCGTTCATGCTGGTTGTCCCACCATAAAATGACTGATTTGTGCGATTTTCCAGACCCGTCTGTAAATACAGTAAGGGCTTGTAATGGCTGATCACTCCTTTTCGGCTTGGGTATCAAGCGAAAATCGACATTAAGCAGCTTATGCGAAGGTGGGTGGGATGTGAGTTGGCCCGTATAGTCTGCCAACGCCATAATAAAGGTGTCTGACTGCTGATAAAGCCATTGTAGATACATATTTGTCACAGGTAAGCAAATACAAGCAAAGTCTACTCCTGATAACGTTAACAAGCGTTGCCTGGCTTTAATTATCAAAGAAGCAAACATCTCATGCTGCGTCGAAATGGTTTTTGTAGATTGATTCGACAAGAAAACCCATTCGATAATCAGCAGTGGGTCTGATTTTTGAGAGTCCCATTGAAATATTAGTGCATGAGGCTGTCGAGCGGGGTTTAAAATAATTAGATAAAAAGGTAGTTCGGGAGCCCACCGGTGTGCTTGTTTAAGAGTGATTGCGGTAGCAACCTTTTGTAAGGAGTCAATGGCCTCAGGATCAAGACTGCGGTGGGAACGCAAGTCAGTATCTCCTTTAAGCAGTTCGAATAAAGGACCTAAGTCCGCATTAGAAATTCCCAACAGCGGTCGGACCCAATTGATTGTTCCCAGCAATTTTTGCACATCATGCAAGTTTTTTATATCTGTCTGTATCTGTAAAGGTTGAGGAACTATAGTTTGAGCCCTTATGCGCCAGCCTAAATATTTCCACAGCGGTGTTTTCTGAATTTTTTCCGGCGCGATACAGAGGCCTGCCGAATTAACGGCAGCCGTGACAAGGGCTACAGCTTCCTCCATGACCTCGTGATGTTGTGCAGCCACCAGGATATCATCCATATAGTGGTACAATAAGACACTAGACATTGCAGTCCTGACTGGACTAAGCACTTTGGCTTCATACCATTGGCATATCGTGGGGCTATTTTTCATTCCTTGTGGCAGCACAACCCACTGGTATCTTTGTAACGGAGCTTGCATGTTGACGCTTGGAACTGAAAAAGCAAATTTAGGAGCATCATTTGGATGCAGAGGAATATTAAAAAAACAGTCTTTGAGGTCAATAACAGTCAAGTGCCAATCTCGAGGAATCATAGTAGGGGACGGGAGTCCGGGTTGTAGGGCTCCCATGTCTTCCATAGCATCATTAATTTTTCTAAGGTCATGGAGCAAGCGCCACTTGCCGGTCTGTTTTTTAATAACAAAAACCGGTGAGTTCCATGGACTAGTAGAAGGTACAATATGTCCTTTCATTAGTTGCTCCGTAACTAATTCTTGAAGGGCGCGAAGCTTTTCTAAAGGTAGGGGCCATTGATCTACCCAAATGGGGACATCGGTTTTCCAGGTTAATTTTAGGGTGTCGTGCATTTCAATGGCCCCACCTAAAAATGGGTTCGAATGGACATTCCCCATTGTGATAGTACGTCACGCCCCCATAAAATCATGGGAACAGGTAATACAAAAGGTTTGACAGAGGCTATACGTCCTTCTGGACCTTGAATTTGGATTAATTCCAAGCTTTGGTGGCTGCTGCCGGTTCCACCGATCCCAGCTAACGCCTGGGAAATATTGGCTAGGGGCCACTGTGGGGGCCATTTAGCTTGAGATATTACTGTAACATCAGCCCTGGTGTCAATAATTCCATTTAACACCACCTGCTGCCCTCCGCGAATGAGGGTGCATTGGCATATAGGCCGTTTTTGGGAGAGAGACTGTACCCATAAGATTTGTGGGCTCCCCGTAGATCCGAACCCACCCTGCCTTTGTTGGAGCTGACTAGAAATTGGGCAACTTGTGCCTGTGGGAATCAGTATCAATTGCGCTATACGGCTATCTTTCGGTACAGTGCAAGGAGGAAACGGGGTCCATGCCATAATCTTAATTTCATCAGTGCTATCAGAGTCAATAACACCTGGTAACACAAAAAGCCCTGACAATGTTGTAGATGATCTTCCTAATAATAAGGCTTGTGTTTTAGGGGGTAAAGCTCCCGAGACATTTGTTGACAATAGGTGAACCGAGGAATTGAGTAACGTTACTGTGTGAGCGGTTGCCAGGTCCAGTCCGGCGCTGCCTGTTGTTGCTGGGCGAAGACCTGAGGCACTGCTGCTTCCCTCCGAGGGGGTTGAAGCGTCGGCTGCGGTATTTGTGTCTGCACATGTCGCTGCTCCGCGCTCTGTAGCCGGTTTCCCTGTATCGGTTGTCCTTGAAAATCGTACTTGGACCGACATTGATTACCATAATGACGCCCTTTTCGGCACCTGGGACAAATCCCAGGGGCTTGGGGTCTAGCACTGGTATTAGCATTTAGACAATTTTTCTTTAGATGCCTGGGTTTGCCACAACTATAACAGTTTCCTGGTCCCAAGGGGCCACGCATAGCTGCGAAGGCAGCGGCCATGGCTTCAAACTTATGATCCATAGTACCAATTCTATTACAAGCCTCCACCATTTCAATTAATGTAGGGTTCGGGTTTGGGAGGGATTTTAACAATTTTTTGCAATCTGCGTTAGCGTTTTCAACAGCCAGTTTTAGCAACAAAATTTCGCATGCCTCTGTGTTATCTATTTGGCGTTCCAAGGCTTGTTTTAGTCTGTCAATAAACTGCATATAAGGCTCTCGGGGTTCCTGGGTAATAGTAGTAAAAGCCTTTTGTGGTTTCTGAGAATCGGGAACCTTAAAAAAGGCCTTTTTTGCTTCTTCACGAGTTGCCTCAAGGGCCTCCTGTGGAATTCGAGCTTGATCTACAGGGTTAGTGTGCTGACCTGTGCCTGTGAGGTGCTCCAAGGTCAGTGCAGCAATAGCGTCATTATTATGACCTACATAAGTTAAAAGGAGTGCTTGGAGTCCCCCTCTCCAGTGAGCCTCCCACAAAGTATATTGAGTCGGCGTCAATAGCAATCGCGCTAAGGATTTTAAATCATGCGGAGTCATAACATATGTATCAAAAACAGAGGATAACAAGCTTGCAAAATACAGCGAGGAAAGTCCATGTTCAGTGACAGTACGGCGCAACTCCTTAACTACCGGAAAAGATAGAGCTTCCCACTGTGCCCCCCGACCTTGATAAATCACGGGAGCTACTATCATTTTAGCAATCTCTAGTTCTCCTTCCTTTAAGGCTTGGCGCCTTATGTTAGCCCACACATCGTGTGGGTCGGGGGGGTAGAGGTCTGGCTCCTTTTCAGGGTCCACTGGTCCCGGATCAAAGGGATCCTCCTCTGGGGGATACTCCGCAGCACACGCCTCTAGTGGTGCAATGGATTTTTTACCCTCCGACGATAACGGAGGTATCGCAGGAGAGTCTTCCTCTCTCTCTGCTTCATCTTTGTGACTTTTTTCCTGGGATTTTAAAGTTTCAAAAATACCTCTCCACCACGGAAGCATATGCTGCGCTTCAGCATTCCCCATAGTCGCTGCATCCCATAATTTCACTCCCACATCGTCCCAAAGTTCTCGTGTAAAAATAGTGGATGCAGTCACAGTGGGTATTTTCACTTGCACCCATTTAAGTATCGTTTTAAGATCATGCCCAGAGATATTCTTTCCATGCTTTTTAAGGAGAGCTTTCATAAGCTCATATACGTCTCTCTCAGGGGAAGACGCTTGATTCCCCATGTTTCCCACAGCTCACCTCTCTACTCCGGAGGGATTGATTGCTGGCCGGCTCCTGCTACCTTTCAGCAGCTCATTCAAAGTTCTGTGGGACTCGCAGCAAGTCGCTCAGCTAGGCGATTCATAAACCCATCATGTCGGGGTCACCAATTTGCCGCGATGGAGAGACGGGACGCAGCTTGATGCAAGCAAGATGTCGATTTTATTATAATTCCTTACATACATTTATACTAGTCCTAAGGTAGCGTGTTCTAAGCTAATTGGTTCACATTCCACATTAGGCATTCACAGATTGGCTAATGCTGATGCTAATGCAAAAAGTATTTTTCTAAACACTTATTTCTTCTAATTATATAAATCTATCTTGAGCAAGGACAATAGGGTTGGTTAGGGTTAGGGTTAGGGTGTCGGGTTAGGGTGTAGGGTTACGGTTAGGGTTAGGGGTTAGGGTTTAGGGTGTCAGGTTAGGGTTAGGGTTAGGGTGTCGGGTTAGGGTTAGGGTTAGGGTTAGGGTTTTAGGGTGTCGGGTTAGGGGTTAGGGTGTCGGGTTAGGGTTAGGGTGTCGGGTTAGGGTTAGGGGTTAGGGTTAGGGGTTAGGGTTTTAGGGTGTCGGGTTAGGGTTAGGGGTTAGGGTTAGGGTTAGGGTTAGGGTTAGGGTTAGGGTTTAGGGTTAGGGTGTCGGGTTACGGTTAGGGTGTCGGGTTAGAGTTTAGGGTTAGGGTTAGGGGTTAGGGTTAGGGTGTCGGGTTAGGGTTAGGGTTAGGGTTAGGGGTTAGGGTTAGGGTTAGGGTGTCGGGTTAGGGTTAGGGTGTCGGGTTAGGGTTAGGGTTAGGGTTTGGGTTAGGGTTAGGGTTAGGGTTAGGGTTTAGGGTTAGGGTTAGGGTTAGGGTTAGGGTTAGGTTAGGGTTAGGGTTAGGGTTAGGGTTAGGGTTAGGGTTAGGGTTTACGGTTTAGGGTTAGGGTTAGGGTTAGGGTTAGGGTTAGGGTTAGGGTTAGGGTTAGGGTTAGGGTTAGGGTTTAGGGTTAGGGTTAGGGTTAGGGTTAGGGTTAGGGTTAGGGTTAGGGTTAGGGTTAGGGTTAGGGTTAGGGTTAGGGTTAGGGTTAGGGTTAGGGTTAGGGTTAGGGTTAGGGTTAGGGTTAGGGTTAGGGTTAGGGTTAGGGTTAGGGTTAGGGTTAGGGTTAGGGTTAGGGTTAGGGTTAGGGTTAGGGTTAGGGTTAGGGTTAGGGTTGGGTTAGGGTTAGGGTTAGGGTTAGGGTTAGGGTTAGGGTTAGGGTTAGGGTTAGGGTTAGGGTTAGGGTTAGGGTTAGGGTTAGGGTTAGGGTTAGGGTTAGGGTTAGGGTTAGGGTTTAGGGTTAGGGTTAGGGTTAGGGTTAGGGTTAGGGTTAGGGTTAGGGTTAGGGTTAGGGTTAGGGTTAGGGTTAGGGTTAGGGTTAGGGTTAGGGTTAGGGTTAGGGTTAGGGTTAGGGTTAGGGTTAGGGTTAGGGTTAGGGGTTAGGGTTAGGGTTAGGGTTAGGGTTAGGGTTAGGGTTAGGGTTAGGGTTAGGGTTAGGGTTAGGGTTTAGGGTTAGGGTTAGGGTTAGGGTTAGGGTTAGGGGTTAGGGTTAGGGTTAGGGTTAGGGTTAGGGTTAGGGTTAGGGTTAGGGTTAGGGTTAGGGTTAGGGTTAGGGTTAGGGTTAGGGTTAGGGTTAGGGTTAGGGTTAGGGTTAGGGTTAGGGTTAGGGTTAGGGTTAGGGTTAGGTTAGGGTTAGGGTTAGGGTTAGGGTTAGGGTTAGGGTTAGGGTTAGGGTTAGGGTTAGGGTTAGGGTTAGGGGTTAGGGGTTAGGGTTAGGGTTAGGGTTAGGGTTAGGGTTAGGGTTAGGGTTAGGGTTAGGGTTAGGGTTAGGGTTAGGGTTAGGGTTAGGGTTAGGGTTAGGGTTAGGGTTAGGGTTAGGGTTAGGGTTAGGGTTAGGGTTAGGGTTAGGGTTAGGGTTAGGGTTAGGGTTAGGGTTAGGGTTAGGGTTAGGGTTAGGGTTAGGGTTAGGGTTAGGGTTAGGGTTAGGGTTAGGGTTAGGGTTAGGGTTAGGGTTAGGGTTAGGGTTAGGGTTAGGGTTAGGGTTAGGGTTAGGGTTAGGGTTAGGGTTAGGGTTAGGGTTAGGGTTAGGGTTAGGGGTTAGGGTTAGGGTTAGGGTTAGGGTTAGGGTTAGGGTTAGGGTTAGGGTTAGGGTTAGGGTTAGGGTTAGGGTTAGGGTTAGGGTTAGGGTTAGGGTTAGGGTTAGGGTTAGGGTTAGGGTTAGGGTTAGGGTTAGGGTTAGGGTTAGGGTTAGGGTTAGGGTTAGGGTTAGGGTTAGGGTTAGGGTTAGGGTTAGGGTTAGGGTTAGGGTTAGGGTTAGGGTTAGGGTTAGGGTTAGGGTTAGGGTTAGGGTTAGGGTTAGGGTTAGGGTTAGGGTTAGGGTTAGGGTTAGGGTTAGGGTTAGGGTTAGGGTTAGGGTTAGGGTTAGGGTTAGGGTTAGGGTTAGGGTTAGGGTTAGGGTTAGGGTTAGGGTTAGGGTTAGGGTTAGGGTTAGGGTTAGGGTTAGGGTTAGGGTTAGGGTTAGGGTTAGGGTTAGGGTTAGGGTTAGGGTTAGGGTTAGGGTTAGGGTTAGGGTTAGGGTTAGGGTTAGGGTTAGGGTTAGGGTTAGGGTTAGGGTTAGGGTTAGGGTTAGGGTTAGGGTTAGGGTTAGGGTTAGGGTTAGGGTTAGGGTTAGGGTTAGGGTTAGGGTTAGGGTTAGGGTTAGGGTTAGGGTTAGGGTTAGGGTTAGGGTTAGGGTTAGGGTTAGGGTTAGGGTTAGGGTTAGGGTTAGGGTTAGGGTTAGGGTTAGGGTTAGGGTTAGGGTTAGGGTTAGGGTTAGGGTTAGGGTTAGGGTTAGGGTTAGGGTTAGGGTTAGGGTTAGGGTTAGGGTTAGGGTTAGGGTTAGGGTTAGGGTTAGGGTTAGGGTTAGGGTTAGGGTTAGGGTTAGGGTTAGGGTTAGGGTTAGGGTTAGGGTTAGGGTTAGGGTTAGGGTTAGGGTTAGGGTTAGGGTTAGGGTTAGGGTTAGGGTTAGGGTTAGGGTTAGGGTTAGGGTTAGGGTTAGGGTTAGGGTTAGGGTTAGGGTAGGGTTAGGGTTAGGGTTAGGGTTAGGGTTAGGGTTAGGGTTAGGGTTAGGGTAGGGTTAGGGTTAGGTTAGGGTTAGGGTTAGGGTTAGGGTTAGGGTTAGGGTTAGGGTTAGGGTTAGGGTTAGGGTTAGGGTTAGGGTTAGGGTTAGGGTTAGGGTTAGGGTTAGGGTTAGGGTTAGGGTTAGGGTTAGGGTTAGGGTTAGGGTTAGGGTTAGGGTTAGGGTTAGGGTTAGGGTTAGGGTTAGGGTTAGGGTTAGGGTTAGGGTTAGGGTTAGGGTTAGGGTTAGGGTTAGGGTTAGGGTTAGGGTTAGGGTTAGGGTTAGGGTTAGGGTTAGGGTTAGGGTTAGGGTTAGGGTTAGGGTTAGGGTTAGGGTTAGGGTTAGGGTTAGGGTTAGGGTTAGGGTTAGGGTTAGGGTTAGGGTTAGGGTTAGGGTTAGGGTTAGGGTTAGGGTTAGGGTTAGGGTTAGGGTTAGGGTTAGGGTTAGGGTTAGGGTTAGGGTTAGGGTTAGGGTTAGGGTTAGGGTTAGGGTTAGGGTTAGGGTTAGGGTTAGGGTTAGGGTTAGGGTTAGGGTTAGGGTTAGGGTTAGGGTTAGGGTTAGGGTTAGGGTTAGGGTTAGGGTTAGGGTTAGGGTTAGGGTTAGGGTTAGGGTTAGGGTTAGGGTTAGGGTTAGGGTTAGGGTTAGGGTTAGGGTTAGGGTTAGGGTTAGGGTTAGGGTTAGGGTTAGGGTTAGGGTTAGGGTTAGGGTTAGGGTTAGGGTTAGGGTTAGGGTTAGGGTTAGGGTTAGGTTAGGGTTAGGGTTAGGGTTAGGGTTAGGGTTAGGGTTAGGGTTAGGGTTAGGGTTAGGGTTAGGGTTAGGGTTAGGGTTAGGGTTAGGGTTAGGGTTAGGGGTTAGGGTTAGGGTTA